>NW_027441391.1:0-117191 GCF_949628215.1 Phalacrocorax aristotelis | reverse complement strand
CCGGCCTCCGAAACGGCGTGCCGCGGAAAAACGGGGCCGGATCCGGCCTCCGAAACGGCGTGCCGCGGAAAAACGGGGCCAGATCCGGCCTCCGAAACGGCGTGCCGCGGAAAAACCGCGGCCGGATCGGGCCTCCGAAACGGCGTGCCGCAGAAAAACGGGGCCAGATCCGGCCTCCGAAACGGCGTGCCGCGGAAAAACCGGGCCGGATCCGGCCTCCGAAATGGCGTGCGGCGGAAAAACCGGGCCGGTTCCGGCCTCCGAAACGGCGTGCGGCGGAAAAACCGGGCCGGATACGGCCTCCGAAATGGCGTGCCGCGGAAAAACCGGGCCGGATCCGGCCTCCGAAACGGCATGCCGCGGAAACACCGGGCCGGATCCGTCCTCCGAAACGGCGTGCCGCGGAAAAACCGGGCCGGATACGGCCTCCGAAACGGCGTGCCGCGGAAAAACCGGGCCGGATCCGGCCTCCGAAACGGCGTGCCGAGGAAAAACCGGGCCGGATCCGGCCTCCGAAACGGCGTGCCGCGGAAAAACCGGGCCGGATCCGGCCTCCGAAACGGCGTGCCGCGGAAACACCGGGCCGGATCCGGCCTCCGAAACGGCGTGCCGCGGAAAAACCGGGCCGGATCCGGCCTCCGAAACGGCGTGCCGCGGAAAAACCGGGCCGGATCCGGCCTCCGAAACGGCGTGCCGCGGAAAAACCGGGCCGGATCCGGCCTCCGAAACGGCGTGCCGCGGAAAAACCGGGCCGGGTCCGGCCTCCGAAACGGCGTGCCGCAGAAACACCGGGCCGGATCCGGCCTCCGAAACGGCGTGCCGCGGAAACACCGGGCCGGATCCGGCCTCCGAAACGGCGTGCCGCGGAAAAACCAGACCGGAAACGGCCTCGGAAAAGGGGTGCCGAGGAAAAACCGGGCCGGATCCGGCCTCCGAAACGGCATGCCGTGGAAAAACCGGGCCGGATCCGGCCTCCGAAACGGCGTGCCGCGGAAAAACCGGGCCGGATCCGGCCTCCGAAACGGCGTGCCGCGGAAAAACGGGGCTGGATCCGGCCTCTGAAACGGCATGCCGCGGAAAAACCGGGCCGGATCCGGCCTCCGAAAGGGCGTGCCGCGGAAAAACCGGGCCGGATCTGGCCTCCGAAACGGCGTGCCGCGGAAAAACGAGACCGGATCCGGCCTCGGAAAAGACGTGCCGCGGAAAAACGGGGCCGGATCCAGCCTCCGAAAGGGCGTGCCGCGGAAAAACCGGGCCGGATCCGGCCTCCGAAAGGGCGTGCCGCGGAAAAACCGGGCCGGATCCGGCCTCCGAAACGGCGTGCCGCGGAAAAACGGGGCCGGATCTGGCCTCCGAAACGGCGTGCCGCGGAAAAACCGGGCCGGATCGGGCCTCCGAAATGGCGTGCGGCGGAAAAACCGGGTCGGATCCGGCCTCCGAAACGGCGTGCGGCGGAAAAACCGGGCCGGATACGGCCTCCGAAATGGCGTGCCGCGGAAAAACCGGGCCGGATCCGGCCTCCGAAACGGCATGCCGCGGAAACACCGGGCCGGATCCGGCCTCCGAAACGGCGTGCCGCGGAAAAACCGGGCCGGATACGGCCTCCGAAACGGCGTGCCGCGGAAAAACCGGGCCGGATCCGGCCTCCGAAACGGCATGCCGAGGAAAAACCGGGCCGGATCCGGCCTCCGAAACGGCGTGCCGCGGAAAAACCGGGCCGGGTCCGGCCTCCGAAACGGCGTGCCGCGGAAACACCGGGCCGGATCCGGCCTCCGAAATGGCGTGCCGCGGAAACACCGGGCCGGATCCGGCCTCCGAAACGGCGTGCCGCGGAAAAACCAGACCGGAAACGGCCTCGGAAAAGGGGTGCCGAGGAAAAACCGGGCCGGATCCGGCCTCCGAAACGGCGTGCCGTGGAAAAACCGGGCCGGATCCGGCCTCCGAAACGGCGTGCCGCGGAAAAACCGGGCCGGATCCGGCCTCCGAAACGGCGTGCCGCGGAAAAACGGGGCTGGATCCGGCCTCTGAAACGGCGTGCCGCGGAAAAACCGGGCCGGATCCGGCCTCCGAAACGGCGTGCCGCGGAAAAACCGGGCCGGATCCGGCCTCCGAAACGGCGTGCCGCGGAAAAACCGGGCCGGATCCGGCCTCCGAAACGGCGTGCCGCGGAAAAACGGGGCTGGATCCGGCCTCTGAAACGGCGTGCCGCGGAAAAACCGGGCCGGATCCGGCCTCCGAAACGGCGTGCCGCGGAAAAACGGGGCTGGATCCGGCCTCTGAAACGGCGTGCCGCGGAAAAACCGGGCCGGATCCGGCCTCCGAAAGGGCGTGCCGCGGAAAAACCGGGCCGGATCCGGCCTCCGAAACGGCGTGCCGCGGAAAAACCAGACCGGATCCGGCCTCGGAAAAGACGTGCCGCGGAAAAACGGGGCCGGATCCAGCCTCCGAAACGGCGTGCGGCGGAAAAACCGGGCCGGATCCGGCCTCCGAAACGGCGTGCCGCGGAAAAACCGGGCCGGATCGGGCCTCTGAAATGGCGTGCGGCGGAAAAACCGGGCCGGATCCGGCCTCCGAAACGGCGTGCCGCGGAAAAACGGGGCCGGATCCGGCCTCCGAAACGGCGTGCCGAGGAAAAACCGAGCCGGATCCGGCCTCCGAAACGGCGTGCCGCGGAAACACCGGGCCGGGTCCGGCCTCCGAAATGGCGTGCCGCAGAAAAACCGGGCCGGATCCGGCCTCCGAAACGGCGTGCCGCGGAAACACCGGGCCGGATCCGGCCTCCGAAACGGCATGCCGCGGAAAAACCGGGCCGGATCCGGCCTCCGAAACGGCGTGCGGCGGAAACACCGGGCCGGATCCGGCCTCCGAAACGGCGTGCCGCTGAAAAGCCAGACTGGATCCGGCCTCCGAAACGGCGTGCCGCGGAAAAACCGGGCCGGAAACGGCCTCCGAAACGGCGTGCCGCGGAAAATCCGGGCCCGATCCGGCCTCCGAAACGGCGTGTCGCGGAAAAACCGGGCCGGATCCGGCCTCCGAAATGGCGTGCCGAGGAAAAACCAGACCCGATCTGGCCTCGGAAAAGGCGTGCCGCGGAAAAACCGGGCCGGATCGGGCCTCCGAAACGGCGTGCAGCGGAAAAACCGGGCCGGATCCAGCCTCCGAAACGGCGTGCGGTGGAAAAACCGGGCCGGATCCGGCCTCTAAAACGGCGTGCCGCGGAAAAACCGGGCCGGATCCGGCCTCCGAACGGGCGTTCCGCGGAAAAACCGGGCCGGATCCGGCCTCCGAAACGGCGTGCCGCGGAAAAACCGGGCCAGATCCGGCCTCCGAAACGGCGTGCCGCGGAAAAACCGGGCCGGAAACGGCCTCCGAAACGGCGTGCCGCGGAAAAACCGGGCCCGATCCGGCCTCCGAAACGGCGTGTCGCGGAAAAACCGGGCCGGATCCGGCCTCCGAAATGGCGTGCCGAGGAAAAACCAGACCGGATCTGGCCTCGGAAAAGGCGTGCCGCGGAAAAACCGGGCCGGATCCGGCCTCCGAAACGGCGTGCCGCGGAAAAACCGGGCCGGATACGGCCTCCGAAACGGCGTGCCGCGGAAAAACCGGGCCGGATCCGGCCTCCGAAATGGCGTGCCGAGGAAAAACCGGGCCGGATCCGGCCTCCGAAACGGCGTGCCACGGAAAAACGGGGCCGGATCCGGCCTCCGAAACGGCGTGCCGCGGAAACACCGCGCCGGATCCGGCCTCCGAAACGGCGTGCCGCGGAAACACCGGGCCGGATACGGCCTCCGAAACGGCGTGCCGCGGAAAAACCAGACCGGATCCGGCCTCGGAAAAGGTGTGCCGCGGAAAAACCGGGCCGGATCCGGCCTCCGAAACGGCGTGCCGTGGAAAAACCGGGCCGGATCCGGCCTCCGAAACGGCGTGCCGCGGAAAAACCGGGCCGGATCCGGCCTCCGAAACGGCGTGCCGCGGAAAAACGGGGCTGGATCCGGCCTCCGAAACGGCGTGCGGCGGAAAAACCGGGCCGGATCCGGCCTCCGAAACGGCGTGGCGCGGAAAAACAGGGCCGGATCCGGCCTCCGAAACGGCGTGCGGCGGAAAAACCGGGCCGGATCCGGCCTCCGAAATGGCGTGCCGAGGAAAAACCAGACCGGATCTGGCCTCGGAAAAGGCGTGACGCTGAAAAACCGGGCCGGATCCGGCCTCCGAAACGGCGTGCGGCGGAAAAACGGGGCCGGATCCGGCCTCCGAAACGGCGTGCCGCGGAAAAACCGGGCCGGATCCGGCCTCCGAAAGGGCGTGCCGCGGAAAAACAGGGCCGGATCCGGCCTCCAAAACGGCGTGCCGCGGAAAAACCGGGCCGGATCCGGCCTCCGAAACGGCGTGCCGCGGAAAAACCGGGCCGGATCGGGCTTCCGAAACGGCGTGCCGCGGAAAAACCGGGCCGGATCCGGCCTCCGAAACGGCGTGCCGCGGAAAAACCGGGCCGGATCCGGCCTCCGAAACGGCGTGCCGCGGAAAAACCGGGCCGGATCCGGCCTCCGAAACGGCGTGCCGAGGAAAAACCGGGCCGGATCCGGCCTCCGAAACGGCGTGCCGCGGAAAAACCGGGCCGGATCCGGCCTCCGAAACGGCGTGCCGCGGAAACACCGGGCCGGATCCGGCCTCCGAAACGGCGTGCCGCGGAAAAACCAGACCGGATCCGGCCTCGGAAAAGACGTGCCGCGGAAAAACCGGGCCGGATCCGGCCTCTGAAATGGCGTGCGGCGGAAAAACCGGGCCGGATCCGGCCTCCGAAACGGCGTGCGGCGGAAAAACGGGGCCGGATCCGGCCTCCGAAACGGCGTGCCGAGGAAAAACCGAGCCGGATCCGGCCTCCGAAACGGCGTGCCGCGGAAACACCGGGCCGGGTCCGGCCTCCGAAATGGCGTGCCGCAGAAAAACCAGGCCGGATCCGGCCTCCGAAACGGCGTGCCGCGGAAACACCGGGCCGGATCCGGCCTCCGAAACGGCATGCCGCGGAAAAACCGGGCCGGATCCGGCCTCCGAAACGGCGTGCGGCGGAAAAACCGGGCCGGATCCGGCCTCCGAAACGGCGTGCCGCTGAAAAGCCAGACTGGATCCGGCCTCCGAAACGGCGTGCCGCGGAAAAACCGGGCCGGAAACGGCCTCCGAAACGGCGTGCCGCGGAAAATCCGGGCCCGATCCGGCCTCCGAAACGGCGTGTCGCGGAAAATCCGGGCCGGATCCGGCCTCCGAAACGGCGTGCCGCGGAAAAACCGGGCCGGATCGGGCCTCCGAAACGGCGTGCAGCGGAAAAACCGGGCCGGATCCAGCCTCCGAAACGGCGTGCGGTGGAAAAACCGGGCCGGATCCGGCCTCTAAAACGGCGTGCCGCGGAAAAACCGGGCCGGATCCGGCCTCCGAACGGGCGTTCCGCGGAAAAACCGGGCCGGATCCGGCCTCCGAAACGGCGTGCCGCGGAAAAACCGGGCCAGATCCGGCCTCCGAAACGGCGTGCCGCGGAAAAACCGGGCCGGAAACGGCCTCCGAAACGGCGTGCCGCGGAAAAACCGGGCCCGATCCGGCCTCCGAAACGGCGTGTCGCGGAAAAACCGGGCCGGATCCGGCCTCCGAAATGGCGTGCCGAGGAAAAACCAGACCGGATCTGGCCTCGGAAAAGGCGTGCCGCGGAAAAACCGGGCCGGATCCGGCCTCCGAAACGGCGTGCCGCGGAAAAACCGGGCCGGATACGGCCTCCGAAACGGCGTGCCGCGGAAAAACCGGGCCGGATCCGGCCTCCGAAATGGCGTGCCGAGGAAAAACCGGGCCGGATCCGGCCTCCGAAACGGCGTGCCACGGAAAAACGGGGCCGGATCCGGCCTCCGAAACGGCGTGCCGCGGAAACACCGCGCCGGATCCGGCCTCCGAAACGGCGTGCCGCGGAAACACCGGGCCGGATACGGCCTCCGAAACGGCGTGCCGCGGAAAAACCAGACCGGATCCGGCCTCGGAAAAGGTGTGCCGCGGAAAAACCGGGCCGGATCCGGCCTCCGAAACGGCGTGCCGTGGAAAAACCGGGCCGGATCCGGCCTCCGAAACGGCGTGCCGCGGAAAAACCGGGCCGGATCCGGCCTCCGAAACGGCGTGCCGCGGAAAAACGGGGCTGGATCCGGCCTCCGAAACGGCGTGCGGCGGAAAAACCGGGCCGGATCCGGCCTCCGAAACGGCGTGGCGCGGAAAAACAGGGCCGGATCCGGCCTCCGAAACGGCGTGCGGCGGAAAAACCGGGCCGGATCCGGCCTCCGAAATGGCGTGCCGAGGAAAAACCAGACCGGATCTGGCCTCGGAAAAGGCGTGACGCTGAAAAACCGGGCCGGATCCGGCCTCCGAAACGGCGTGCGGCGGAAAAACGGGGCCGGATCCGGCCTCCGAAACGGCGTGCCGCGGAAAAACCGGGCCGGATCCGGCCTCCGAAAGGGCGTGCCGCGGAAAAACAGGGCCGGATCCGGCCTCCAAAACGGCGTGCCGCGGAAAAACCGGGCCGGATCCGGCCTCCGAAACGGCGTGCCGCGGAAAAACCGGGCCGGATCGGGCTTCCGAAACGGCGTGCCGCGGAAAAACCGGGCCGGATCCGGCCTCCGAAACGGCGTGCCGCGGAAAAACCGGGCCGGATCCGGCCTCCGAAACGGCGTGCCGCGGAAAAACCGGGCCGGATCCGGCCTCCGAAACGGCGTGCCGAGGAAAAACCGGGCCGGATCCGGCCTCCGAAACGGCGTGCCGCGGAAAAACCGGGCCGGATCCGGCCTCCGAAACGGCGTGCCGCGGAAACACCGGGCCGGATCCGGCCTCCGAAACGGCGTGCCGCGGAAAAACCAGACCGGATCCGGCCTCGGAAAAGACGTGCCGCGGAAAAACCGGGCCGGATCCGGCCTCTGAAATGGCGTGCGGCGGAAAAACCGGGCCGGATCCGGCCTCCGAAACGGCGTGCGGCGGAAAAACGGGGCCGGATCCGGCCTCCGAAACGGCGTGCCGAGGAAAAACCGAGCCGGATCCGGCCTCCGAAACGGCGTGCCGCGGAAACACCGGGCCGGGTCCGGCCTCCGAAATGGCGTGCCGCAGAAAAACCAGGCCGGATCCGGCCTCCGAAACGGCGTGCCGCGGAAACACCGGGCCGGATCCGGCCTCCGAAACGGCATGCCGCGGAAAAACCGGGCCGGATCCGGCCTCCGAAACGGCGTGCGGCGGAAAAACCGGGCCGGATCCGGCCTCCGAAACGGCGTGCCGCTGAAAAGCCAGACTGGATCCGGCCTCCGAAACGGCGTGCCGCGGAAAAACCGGGCCGGAAACGGCCTCCGAAACGGCGTGCCGCGGAAAATCCGGGCCCGATCCGGCCTCCGAAACGGCGTGTCGCGGAAAAACCGGGCCGGATCCGGCCTCCGAAATGGCGTGCCGAGGAAAAACCAGACCCGATCTGGCCTCGGAAAAGGCGTGCCGCGGAAAAACCGGGCCGGATCGGGCCTCCGAAACGGCGTGCAGCGGAAAAACCGGGCCGGATCCAGCCTCCGAAACGGCGTGCGGTGGAAAAACCGGGCCGGATCCGGCCTCTAAAACGGCGTGCCGCGGAAAAACCGGGCCGGATCCGGCCTCCGAACGGGCGTTCCGCGGAAAAACCGGGCCGGATCCGGCCTCCGAAACGGCGTGCCGCGGAAAAACCGGGCCAGATCCGGCCTCCGAAACGGCGTGCCGCGGAAAAACCGGGCCGGAAACGGCCTCCGAAACGGCGTGCCGCAGAAAAACCGGGCCCGATCCGGCCTCCGAAACGGCGTGTCGCGGAAAAACCGGGCCGGATCCGGCCTCCGAAATGGCGTGCCGAGGAAAAACCAGACCGGATCTGGCCTCGGAAAAGGCGTGCCGCGGAAAAACCGGGCCGGATCCGGCCTCCGAAACGGCGTGCCGCGGAAAAACCGGGCCGGATACGGCCTCCGAAACGGCGTGCCGCGGAAAAACCGGGCCGGATCCGGCCTCCGAAATGGCGTGCCGAGGAAAAACCGGGCCGGATCCGGCCTCCGAAACGGCGTGCCACGGAAAAACGGGGCCGGATCCGGCCTCCGAAACGGCGTGCCGCGGAAACACCGCGCCGGATCCGGCCTCCGAAACGGCGTGCCGCGGAAACACCGGGCCGGATACGGCCTCCGAAACGGCGTGCCGCGGAAAAACCAGACCGGATCCGGCCTCGGAAAAGGTGTGCCGCGGAAAAACCGGGCCGGATCCGGCCTCCGAAACGGCGTGCCGTGGAAAAACCGGGCCGGATCCGGCCTCCGAAACGGCGTGCCGCGGAAAAACCGGGCCGGATCCGGCCTCCGAAACGGCGTGCCGCGGAAAAACGGGGCTGGATCCGGCCTCCGAAACGGCGTGCCGCGGAAAAACCGGGCCGGATCCGGCCTCCGAAACGGCGTGCCGCGGAAAAACAGGGCCGGATCCGGCCTCCGAAACGGCGTGCGGCGGAAAAACCGGGCCGGATCCGGCCTCCGAAATGGCGTGCCGAGGAAAAACCAGACCGGATCTGGCCTCGGAAAAGGCGTGACGCGGAAAAACCGGGCCGGATCCGGCCTCCGAAACGGCGTGCGGCGGAAAAACGGGGCCGGATCCGGCCTCCGAAACGGCGTGCCGAGGAAAAACCAGACCGGATCTGGCCTCGGAAAAGGCGTGCCGCGGAAAAACCGGGCCGGATCCGGCCTCCGAAACGGCGTGCCGCGGAAAAACCGGGCCGGATACGGCCTCCGAAACGGCGTGCCGCGGAAAAACCGGGCCGGATCCGGCCTCCGAAATGGCGTGCCGCGGAAAAACCGGGCCGGATCCGGCCTCCGAAACGGCGTGCCACGGAAAAACCGGGCCGGATCCGGCCTCCGAAACGGCGTGCCGCGGAAAAACCGGGCCGGATCCGGCCTCCGAAACGGCGTGCCGCGGAAAAACCGGGCCGGATCCGGCCTCCGAAACGGCGTGCCGCGGAAAAACGGGGCTGGATCCGGCCTCTGAAACGGCGTGCCGCGGAAAAACCGGGCCGGATCCGGCCTCCGAAACGGCGTGCCGCGGAAAAACGGGGCTGGATCCGGCCTCTGAAACGGCGTGCCGCGGAAAAACCGGGCCGGATCCGGCCTCCGAAAGGGCGTGCCGCGGAAAAACCGGGCCGGATCCGGCCTCCGAAACGGCGTGCCGCGGAAAAACCAGACCGGATCCGGCCTCGGAAAAGACGTGCCGCGGAAAAACGGGGCCGGATCCAGCCTCCGAAACGGCGTGCCACGGAAAAACCGGGCCGGATCCGGCCTCCGAAACGGCGTGCCGCGGAAAAACCGGGCCGGATCCGGCCTCCGAAACGGCGTGCCGCGGAAAAACGGGGCCGGATCCGGCCTCCGAAACGGCGTGCCGCGGAAAAACAGGGTCAGATCCGGCCTCCGAAACGGCGTGCCGTGGAAAAACCGGGCCGGATCGGGCCTCCGAAACGGCGTGCCGCGGAAAAACGGGGCCAGATCCGGCCTCCGAAACGGCGTGCCGCGGAAAAACCGGGCCGGATCGGGCCTCTGAAATGGCGTGCGGCGGAAAAACCGGGCCGGATCCGGCCTCCGAAACGGCGTGCCGCTGAAAAGCCAGACTGGATCCGGCCTCCGAAACGGCGTGCCGCGGAAAAACCGGGCCGGAAACGGCCTCCGAAACGGCGTGCCGCGGAAAATCCGGGCCCGATCCGGCCTCCGAAACGGCGTGTCGCGGAAAAACCGGGCCGGATCCGGCCTCCGAAATGGCGTGCCGAGGAAAAACCAGACCCGATCTGGCCTCGGAAAAGGCGTGCCGCGGAAAAACCGGGCCGGATCGGGCCTCCGAAACGGCGTGCAGCCGAAAAACCGGGCCGGATCCAGCCTCCGAAACGGCGTGCGGTGGAAAAACCGGGCCGGATCCGGCCTCTAAAACGGCGTGCCGCGGAAAAACCGGGCCGGATCCGGCCTCCGAACGGGCGTTCCGCGGAAAAACCGGGCCGGATCCGGCCTCCGAAACGGCGTGCCGCGGAAAAACCGGGCCAGATCCGGCCTCCGAAACGGCGTGCCGCGGAAAAACCGGGCCGGAAACGGCCTCCGAAACGGCGTGCCGCAGAAAAACCGGGCCCGATCCGGCCTCCGAAACGGCGTGTCGCGGAAAAACCGGGCCGGATCCGGCCTCCGAAATGGCGTGCCGAGGAAAAACCAGACCGGATCTGGCCTCGGAAAAGGCGTGCCGCGGAAAAACCGGGCCGGATCCGGCCTCCGAAACGGCGTGCCGCGGAAAAACCGGGCCGGATACGGCCTCCGAAACGGCGTGCCGCGGAAAAACCGGGCCGGATCCGGCCTCCGAAATGGCGTGCCGAGGAAAAACCGGGCCGGATCCGGCCTCCGAAACGGCGTGCCACGGAAAAACGGGGCCGGATCCGGCCTCCGAAACGGCGTGCCGCGGAAACACCGCGCCGGATCCGGCCTCCGAAACGGCGTGCCGCGGAAACACCGGGCCGGATACGGCCTCCGAAACGGCGTGCCGCGGAAAAACCAGACCGGATCCGGCCTCGGAAAAGGTGTGCCGCGGAAAAACCGGGCCGGATCCGGCCTCCGAAACGGCGTGCCGTGGAAAAACCGGGCCGGATCCGGCCTCCGAAACGGCGTGCCGCGGAAAAACCGGGCCGGATCCGGCCTCCGAAACGGCGTGCCGCGGAAAAACGGGGCTGGATCCGGCCTCCGAAACGGCGTGCCGCGGAAAAACCGGGCCGGATCCGGCCTCCGAAACGGCGTGCCGCGGAAAAACCGGGCCGGATCCGGCCTCCGAAACGGCGTGCGGCGGAAAAACCGGGCCGGATCCGGCCTCCGAAATGGCGTGCCGAGGAAAAACCAGACCGGATCTGGCCTCGGAAAAGGCGTGCCGCGGAAAAACCGGGCCGGATCCGGCCTCCGAAACGGCGTGCGGCGGAAAAACGGGGCCGGATCCGGCCTCCGAAACGGCGTGCCGCGGAAAAACCGGGCCGGATCCGGCCTCCGAAAGGGCGTGCCGCGGAAAAAAAGGGCCGGATCCGGCCTCCAAAACGGCGTGCCGCGGAAAAACCGGGCCGGATCCGGCCTCCGAAACGGCGTGCCGCGGAAAAACCGGGCCGGATCGGGCTTCCGAAACGGCGTGCCGCGGAAAAACCGGGCCGGATCCGGCCTCCGAAACGGCGTGCGGCGGAAAAACCGGGCCGGATCCGGCCTCCGAAACGGCGTGCGGCGGAAAAACCGGGCCGGATCCGGCCTCCGAAACGGCGTGCCGAGGAAAAACCGGGCCGGATCCGGCCTCCGAAACGGCGTGCCGCGGAAAAACCGGGCCGGATCCGGCCTCCGAAACGGCGTGCCGCGGAAACACCGGGCCGGATCCGGCCTCCGAAACGGCGTGCCGCGGAAAAACCAGACCGGATCCGGCCTCGGAAAAGACGTGCCGCGGAAAAACCGGGCCGGATCCGGCCTCCGAAACGGCGTGCCGTGGAAAAACCGGGCCGGATCCGGCCTCCGAAATGGCGTGCCGCGGAAAAACCGGGCCGGATCCGGCCTCCGAAACGGCGTGCCGCGGAAAAACGGGGCCGGATCCGGCCTCTGAAACGGCGTGCCGCGGAAAAACCGGGCCGGATCCGGCCTCCGAAAGGGCGTGCCGCGGAAAAACCGGGCCGGATCCGGCCTCCGAAACGGCGTGCCGCGGAAAAACCAGACCGGATCCGGCCTCCGAAAAGACGTGCCGCGGAAAAACGGGGCCGGATCCAGCCTCCGAAACGGCGTGCCACGGAAAAACCGGGCCGGATCCGGCCTCCGAAACGGCGTGCCGCGGAAAAACCGGGCCGGATCCGGCCTCCGAAACGGCGTGCCGCGGAAAAACGGGGCCGGATCCGGCCTCCGAAACGGCGTGCCGCGGAAAAACGGGGCCAGATCCGGCCTCCGAAACGGCGTGCCGCGGAAAAACCGGGCCGGATCGGGCCTCCGAAACGGCGTGCCGCGGAAAAACGGGGCCGGATCCGGCCTCCGAAACGGCGTGCCGCGGAAAAACCGGGCCGGATCGGGCCTCCGAAATGGCGTGCGGCGGAAAAACCGGGCCGGATCCGGCCTCCGAAACGGCGTGCCGCGGAAAAACCGGGCCGGATCCGGCCTCCGAAACGGCGTGCCGAGGAAAAACCGGGCCGGATCCGGCCTCCGAAACGGCGTGCCGCGGAAACACCGGGCCAGGTCCGGCCTCCGAAATGGCGTGCCGCAGAAAAACCGGGCCGGATCCGGCCTCCGAAACGGCGTGCCGCGGAAACACCGGGCCGGATACGGCCTCCGAAACGGCATGCCGCGGAAAAACCGGGCCGGGTCCGGCCTCCGAAACGGCGTGCCGCGGAAAAACCGGGCCGGATCCGGCCTCCGAAACGGCGTGCCGCTGAAAAGCCAGACTGGATCCGGCCTCCAAAACGGCGTGCCGCGGAAAAACCGGGCCGGAAACGGCCTCCGAACGGGCGTTCCGCGGAAAAACCGGGCCGGATCCGGCCTCCGAAAGGGCGTGCCGCGGAAAAACCGGGCCGGATCCGGCCTCCGAAACGGCGTGCCGCGGAAAAACCGGGCCGGAAACGGCCTCCGAAACGGCGTGCCGCGGAAAAACCGGGCCCGATCCGGCCTCCGAAACGGCGTGTCGTGGAAAAACCGGGCCGGATCGGGCCTCTGAAACGGCGTGCAGCGGAAAAAACCGGGCCGGATCCAGCCTCCGAAACGGCGTGCGGCGGAAAAACCGGGCCGGATCCGGCCTCTAAAACGGCGTGCCGCGGAAAAACCGGGCCGGATCCGGCCTCCGAACGGGCGTTCCGCGGAAAAACCGGGCCGGATCCGGCCTCCGAAACGGCGTGCCGCGGAAAAACCGGGCCGGATCCGGCCTCCGAAACGGCGTGCCGAGGAAAAACCGGGCCGGATCCGGCCTCCGAAACGGCGTGCCGCGGAAAAACCGGGCCGGATCCGGCCTCCGAAACGGCGTGCCGCGGAAACACCGGGCCGGATCCGGCCTCCGAAACGGCGTGCCGCGGAAAAACCAGACCGGATCCGGCCTCGGAAAAGACGTGCCGCGGAAAAACCGGGCCGGATCCGGCCTCCGAAACGGCGTGCCGTGGAAAAACCGGGCCGGATCCGGCCTCCGAAATGGCGTGCCGCGGAAAAACCGGGCCGGATCCGGCCTCCGAAACGGCGTGCCGCGGAAAAACGGGGCCGGATCCGGCCTCTGAAACGGCGTGCCGCGGAAAAACCGGGCCGGATCCGGCCTCCGAAAGGGCGTGCCGCGGAAAAACCGGGCCGGATCCGGCCTCCGAAACGGCGTGCCGCGGAAAAACCAGACCGGATCCGGCCTCCGAAAAGACGTGCCGCGGAAAAACGGGGCCGGATCCAGCCTCCGAAACGGCGTGCCACGGAAAAACCGGGCCGGATCCGGCCTCCGAAACGGCGTGCCGCGGAAAAACCGGGCCGGATCCGGCCTCCGAAACGGCGTGCCGCGGAAAAACGGGGCCGGATCCGGCCTCCGAAACGGCGTGCCGCGGAAAAAAGGGGCCAGATCCGGCCTCCGAAACGGCGTGCCGCGGAAAAACCGGGCCGGATCGGGCCTCCGAAACGGCGTGCCGCGGAAAAACGGGGCCAGATCCGGCCTCCGAAACGGCGTGCCGCGGAAAAACCGGGCCGGATCGGGCCTCCGAAATGGCGTGCGGCGGAAAAACCGGGCCGGATCCGGCCTCCGAAACGGCGTGCCGCGGAAAAACCGGGCCGGATCCGGCCTCCGAAACGGCGTGCCGAGGAAAAACCGGGCCGGATCCGGCCTCCGAAATGGCGTGCCGCAGAAAAACCGGGCCGGATCCGGCCTCCGAAACGGCGTGCGGCGGAAAAACCGGGCCGGATCCGGCCTCCGAAACGGCATGCCGCGGAAAAACCGGGCCGGGTCCGGCCTCCGAAACGGCGTGCCGCGGAAAAACCGGGCCGGATCCGGCCTCCGAAACGGCGTGCCGCTGAAAAGCCAGACTGGATCCAGCCTCCAAAACGGCGTGCCGCGGAAAAACCGGGCCGGAAACGGCCTCCGAACGGGCGTTCCGCGGAAAAACCGGGCCGGATCCGGCCTCCGAAAGGGCGTGCCGCGGAAAAACCGGGCCAGATCCGGCCTCCGAAACGGCGTGCCGCGGAAAAACCGGGCCGGAAACGGCCTCCGAAACGGCGTGCCGCGGAAAAACCGGGCCCGATCCGGCCTCCGAAACGGCGTGTCGCGGAAAAACCGGGCCGGATCGGGCCTCCGAAACGGCGTGCAGCGGAAAAACCGGGCCGGATCCAGCCTCCGAAACGGCGTGCGGCGGAAAAACCGGGCCCGATCCGGCCTCCGAAACGGCGTGTCACGGAAAAACCGGGCCGGATCCGGCCTCCGAAATGGCGTGCCGAGGAAAAACCAGACCGGATCTGGCCTCGGAAAAGGCGTGCCGCGGAAAAACCGGGCCGGATCTGGCCTCCGAAACGGCGTGCCGCGGAAAAACCGGGCCGGATCGGGCCTCCGAAACGGCGTGCCGCGGAAAAACGGGGCCAGATCCGGCCTCCGAAACGGCGTGCCGCGGAAAAACCGGGCCGGATCGGGCCTCCGAAATGGCGTGCGGCGGAAAAACCGGGCCGGATCCGGCCTCCGAAACGGCGTGCCGCGGAAAAACCGGGCCGGATCCGGCCTCCGAAACGGCGTGCCGAGGAAAAACCGGGCCGGATCCGGCCTCCGAAATGGCGTGCCGCAGAAAAACCGGGCCGGATCCGGCCTCCGAAACGGCGTGCGGCGGAAAAACCGGGCCGGATCCGGCCTCCGAAACGGCATGCCGCGGAAAAACCGGGCCGGGTCCGGACTCCGAAACGGCGTGCCGCGGAAAAACCGGGCCGGATCCGGCCTCCGAAACGGCGTGCCGCTGAAAAGCCAGACTGGATCCGGCCTCCAAAACGGCGTGCCGCGGAAAAAACCGGGCCGGAAACGGCCTCCGAACGGGCGTTCCGCGGAAAAACCGGGCCGGATCCGGCCTCCGAAAGGGCGTGCCGCGGAAAAACCGGGCCAGATCCGGCCTCCGAAACGGCGTGCCGCGGAAAAACCGGGCCGGAAACGGCCTCCGAAACGGCGTGCCGCGGAAAAACCGGGCCCGATCCGGCCTCCGAAACGGCGTGTCGCGGAAAAACCGGGCCGGATCGGGCCTCCGAAACGGCGTGCAGCGGAAAAACCGGGCCGGATCGGGCCTCCGAAACGGCGTGCAGCGGAAAAACCGGGCCGGATCCAGCCTCCGAAACGGCGTGCGGCGGAAAAACCGGGCCGGATCCGGCCTCTAAAACGGCGTGCCGCGGAAAAACCGGGCCGGATCCGGCCTCCGAACGGGCGTTCCGCGGAAAAACCGGGCCGGATCCGGCCTCCGAAACTGCGTGCCGCGGAAAAACCGGGCCAGATCCGGCCTCCGAAACGGCGTGCCGCGGAAAAACCGGGCCGGAAACGGCCTCCGAAACGGCGTGCCGCGGAAAAACCGGGCCCGATCCGGCCTCCGAAACGGCGTGTCACGGAAAAACCGGGCCGGATCCGGCCTCCGAAATGGCGTGCCGAGGAAAAACCAGACCGGATCTGGCCTCGGAAAAGGCGTGTCGCGGAAAAACCGGGCCGGATCCGGCCTCCGAAACGGCGTGCCGCGGAAAAACCGGGCCGGATACGGCCTCCGAAACGGCGTGCCGCGGAAAAACCGGGCCGGATCCGGCCTCCGAAATGGCGTGCCGAGGAAAAACGGGGCCAGATCCGGCCTCCGAAACGGCGTGCCACGGAAAAACGGGGCCGGATCCGGCCTCCGAAACGGCGTGCCGCGGAAACACCGCGCCGGATACGGCCTCCGAAACGGCGTGCCGCGGAAACACCGGGCCGGATACGGCCTCCGAAACGGCGTGCCGCGGAAAAACCAGACCGGATCCGGCCTCGGAAAAGGTGTGCCGCGGAAAAACCGGGCCGGATCCGGCCTCCGAAACGGCGTGCCGCGGAAAAACCGGGCCGGATCCGGCCTCCGAAACGGCGTGCCGCGGAAAAACCGGGCCGGATCCGGCCTCCGAAACGGCGTGCCGAGGAAAAACCGGGCCGGATCCGGCCTCCGAAACGGCGTGCCGCGGAAACACCGGGCCGGGTCCGGCCTCCGAAATGGCGTGCCGCAGAAAAACCGGGCCGGATCCGGCCTCCGAAACGGCGTGCCGCGGAAACACCAGGCCGGATCCGGCCTCCGAAACGGCATGCCGCGGAAAAACCGGGCCGGGTCCGGCCTCCGAAACGGCGTGCCGCGGAAAAACCGGGCCGGATCCGGCCTCCGAAACGGCGTGTCGCGGAAAAACCGGGCCGGATCCGGCCTCCGAAATGGCGTGCCGAGGAAAAACCAGACCCGATCTGGCCTCGGAAAAGGCGTGCCGCGGAAAAACCGGGCCGGATCGGGCCTCCGAAACGGCGTGCAGCGGAAAAACCGGGCCGGATCCAGCCTCCGAAACGGCGTGCGGTGGAAAAACCGGGCCGGATCCGGCCTCTAAAACGGCGTGCCGCGGAAAAACCGGGCCGGATCCGGCCTCCGAACGGGCGTTCCGCGGAAAAACCGGGCCGGATCCGGCCTCCGAAACGGCGTGCCGCGGAAAAACCGGGCCAGATCCGGCCTCCGAAACGGCGTGCCGCGGAAAAACCGGGCCGGAAACGGCCTCCGAAACGGCGTGCCGCGGAAAAACCGGGCCCGATCCGGCCTCCGAAACGGCGTGCCGCGGAAAAACCGGGCCGGAAACGGCCTCCGAAACGGCGTGCCGCGGAAAAACCGGGCCCGATCCGGCCTCCGAAACGGCGTGTCGCGGAAAAACCGGGCCGGATCCGGCCTCCGAAATGGCGTGCCGCGGAAAAACCAGACCGGATCCGGCCTCGGAAAAGGTGTGCCGCGGAAAAACCGGGCCGGATCCGGCCTCCGAAACGGCGTGCCGTGGAAAAACCGGGCCGGATCCGGCCTCCGAAACGGCGTGCCGCGGAAAAACCGGGCCGGATCCGGCCTCCGAAACGGCGTGCCGCGGAAAAACCGGGCCGGATCGGGCCTCCGAAACGGCGTGCCGCGGAAAAACGGGGCCAGATCCGGCCTCCGAAACGGCGTGCCGCGGAAAAACCGGGCCGGATCGGACCTCCGAAATGGCGTGCGGCGGAAAAACCGGGCCGGATCCGGCCTCCGAAACGGCGTGCCGCGGAAAAACCGGGCCGGATCCGGCCTCCGAAACGGCGTGCCGAGGAAAAACCGGGCCGGATCCGGCCTCCGAAACGGCGTGCCGCGGAAACACCGGGCCAGGTCCGGCCTCCGAAATGGCGTGCCGCGGAAAAACCGGGCCGGATCCGGCCTCCGAAACGGCGTGCCGCGGAAACACCGGGCCGGATACGGCCTCCGAAACGGCATGCCGCGGAAAAACCGGGCCGGGTCCGGCCTCCGAAACGGCGTGCCGCGGAAAAACCGGGCCGGATCCGGCCTCCGAAACGGCGTGCGGCGGAAAAACCGGGCCGGATCCGGCCTCCGAAACGGCGTGCCGCTGAAAAGCCAGACTGGATCCGGCCTCCGAAACGGCGTGCCGCGGAAAAACCGGGCCGGAAACGGCCTCCGAACGGGCGTTCCGCGGAAAAACCGGGCCGGATCCGGCCTCCGAAAGGGCGTGCCGCGGAAAAACCGGGCCGGATCCGGCCTCCGAAACGGCGTGCCGCGGAAAAACCGGGCCGGAAACGGCCTCCGAAACGGCGTGCCGCGGAAAAACCGGGCCCGATCCGGCCTCCGAAAGGGCGTGCCGCGGAAAAACCGGGCCGGATCCGGCCTCCGAAACGGCGTGCCGCGGAAAAAACCGGGTCGGAAACGGCCTCCGAAACGGCGTGCCGCGGAAAAACCGGGCCCGATCCGGCCTCCGAAACGGCGTGTCACGGAAAAACCGGGCCGGATCCGGCCTCCGAAATGGCGTGCCGAGGAAAAACCAGACCGGATCTGGCCTCGGAAAAGGCGTGCCGCGGAAAAACCGGGCCGGATCCGGCCTCCGAAACGGCGTGCCGCGGAAAAACCGGGCCGGATCCGGCCTCCGAAACGGCGTGCCGCGGAAAAACCGGGCCGGATCCGGCCTCCGAAATGGCGTGCCGAGGAAAAACCGGGCCGGATCCGGCCTCCGAAACGGCGTGCCGCGGAAAAACCAGACCGGATCCGGCCTCCGAAAAGACGTGCCGCGGAAAAACGGGGCCGGATCCAGCCTCCGAAACGGCGTGCCACGGAAAAACCGGGCCGGATCCGGCCTCCGAAACGGCGTGCCGCGGAAAAACCGGGCCGGATCGGGCCTCCGAAACGGCGTGCCGCGGAAAAACGGGGCCAGATCCGGCCTCCGAAACGGCGTGCCGCGGAAAAACCGGGCCGGATCGGACCTCCGAAATGGCGTGCCGAGGAAAAACCGGGCCGGATCCGGCCTCCGAAACGGCGTGCCGCGGAAAAACCGGGCCGGATCCGGCCTCCGAAACGGCGTGCCGAGGAAAAACCGGGCCGGATCCGGCCTCCGAAACGGCGTGCCGCGGAAACACCGGGCCAGGTCCGGCCTCCGAAATGGCGTGCCGCAGAAAAACCGGGCCGGATCCGGCCTCCGAAACGGCGTGCCGCGGAAACACCGGGCCGGATACGGCCTCCGAAACGGCATGCCGCGGAAAAACCGGGCCGGGTCCGGCCTCCGAAACGGCGTGCCGCGGAAAAACCGGGCCGGATCCGGCCTCCGAAACGGCGTGCGGCGGAAAAACCGGGCCGGATCCGGCCTCCGAAACGGCGTGCCGCTGAAAAGCCAGACTGGATCCGGCCTCCGAAACGGCGTGCCGCGGAAAAACCGGGCCGGAAACGGCCTCCGAACGGGCGTTCCGCGGAAAAACCGGGCCGGATCCGGCCTCCGAAAGGGCGTGCCGCGGAAAAACCGGGCCGGATCCGGCCTCCGAAACGGCGTGCCGCGGAAAAACCGGGCCGGAAACGGCCTCCGAAACGGCGTGCCGCGGAAAAACCGGGCCCGATCCGGCCTCCGAAAGGGCGTGCCGCAGAAAAACCGGGCCAGATCCGGCCTCCGAAACGGCGTGCCGCGGAAAAACCGGGTCGGAAACGGCCTCCGAAACGGCGTGCCGCGGAAAAACCGGGCCCGATCCGGCCTCCGAAACGGCGTGTCACGGAAAAACCGGGCCGGATCCGGCCTCCGAAATGGCGTGCCGAGGAAAAACCAGACCGGATCTGGCCTCGGAAAAGGCGTGCCGCGGAAAAACCGGGCCGGATCCGGCCTCCGAAACGGCGTGCCGCGGAAAAACCGGGCCGGATCCGGCCTCCGAAACGGCGTGCCGCGGAAAAACCGGGCCGGATCCGGCCTCCGAAACGGCGTGCCGAGGAAAAACCGGGCCGGATCCGGCCTCCGAAACGGCGTGCCACGGAAAAACGGGGCCGGATCCGGCCTCCGAAACGGCGTGCCGCGGAAACACCGCGCCGGATACGGCCTCCGAAACGGCGTGCCGCGGCAAAACCGGGGCGGATACGGCCTCCGAAACGGCGTGCCGCGGAAAAACCAGACCGGATCCGGCCTCGGAAAAGGTGTGCCGCGGAAAAACCGGGCCGGATCCGGCCTCCGAAACGGCGTGCCGCGGAAAAACCGGGCCGGATCCGGCCTCCGAAACGGCGTGCCGCGGAAAAACCGGGCCGGATACGGCCTCCGAAACGGCGTGCCGCGGAAAAACCGGGCCGGATCCGGCCTCCGAAATGGCGTGCCGCGGAAAAACCGGGCCGGATCCGGCCTCCGAAACGGCGTGCCACGGAAAAACGGGGCCGGATCCGGCCTCCGAAACGGCGTGCCGCGGAAACACCGCGCCGGATACGGCCTCCGAAACGGCGTGCCGCGGAAACACCGGGCCGGATACGGCCTCCGAAACGGCGTGCCGCGGAAAAACCAGACCGGATCCGGCCTCGGAAAAGGTGTGCCGCGGAAAAACCGGGCCGGATCCGGCCTCCGAAACGGCGTGCGGCGGAAAAACCGGGCCGGATCCGGCCTCCGAAACGGCGTGCCGCTGAAAAGCCAGACTGGATCCGGCCTCCGAAACGGCGTGCCGCGGAAAAACCGGGCCGGAAACGGCCTCCGAAACGGCGTGCCGCGGAAAAACCGGGCCCGATCCGGCCTCCGAAACGGCGTGCCGCGGAAAAACCGGGCCGGAAACGGCCTCCGAAACGGCGTGCCGCGGAAAAACCGGGCCCGATCCGGCCTCCGAAACGGCGTGTCGCGGAAAAACCGGGCCGGATCCGGCCTCCGAAATGGCGTGCCGCGGAAAAACCAGACCGGATCCGGCCTCGGAAAAGGTGTGCCGCGGAAAAACCGGGCCGGATCCGGCCTCCGAAACGGCGTGCCGTGGAAAAACCGGGCCGGATCCGGCCTCCGAAACGGCGTGCCGCGGAAAAACCGGGCCGGATCCGGCCTCCGAAACGGCGTGCCGCGGAAAAACCGGGCCGGATCGGGCCTCCGAAACGGCGTGCCGCGGAAAAACGGGGCCAGATCCGGCCTCCGAAACGGCGTGCCGCGGAAAAACCGGGCCGGATCGGACCTCCGAAATGGCGTGCGGCGGAAAAACCGGGCCGGATCCGGCCTCCGAAACGGCGTGCCGCGGAAAAACCGGGCCGGATCCGGCCTCCGAAACGGCGTGCCGAGGAAAAACCGGGCCGGATCCGGCCTCCGAAACGGCGTGCCGCGGAAACACCGGGCCAGGTCCGGCCTCCGAAACGGCGTGCCGCGGAAAAACCGGGCCGGATCCGGCCTCCGAAACGGCGTGCCGCGGAAACACCGGGCCGGATACGGCCTCCGAAACGGCATGCCGCGGAAAAACCGGGCCGGGTCCGGCCTCCGAAACGGCGTGCCGCGGAAAAACCGGGCCGGATCCGGCCTCCGAAACGGCGTGCGGCGGAAAAACCGGGCCGGATCCGGCCTCCGAAACGGCGTGCCGCTGAAAAGCCAGACTGGATCCGGCCTCCGAAACGGCGTGCCGCGGAAAAACCGGGCCGGAAACGGCCTCCGAACGGGCGTTCCGCGGAAAAACCGGGCCGGATCCGGCCTCCGAAAGGGCGTGCCGCGGAAAAACCGGGCCGGATCCGGCCTCCGAAACGGCGTGCCGCGGAAAAACCGGGCCGGAAACGGCCTCCGAAACGGCGTGCCGCGGAAAAACCGGGCCCGATCCGGCCTCCGAAAGGGCGTGCCGCGGAAAAACCGGGCCGGATCCGGCCTCCGAAACGGCGTGCCGCGGAAAAACCGGGTCGGAAACGGCCTCCGAAACGGCGTGCCGCGGAAAAACCGGGCCCGATCCGGCCTCCGAAACGGCGTGTCACGGAAAAACCGGGCCGGATCCGGCCTCCGAAATGGCGTGCCGAGGAAAAACCAGACCGGATCTGGCCTCGGAAAAGGCGTGCCGCGGAAAAACCGGGCCGGATCCGGCCTCCGAAACGGCGTGCCGCGGAAAAACCGGGCCGGATCCGGCCTCCGAAACGGCGTGCCGCGGAAAAACCGGGCCGGATCCGGCCTCCGAAATGGCGTGCCGAGGAAAAACCGGGCCGGATCCGGCCTCCGAAACGGCGTGCCGCGGAAAAACCAGACCGGATCCGGCCTCCGAAAAGACGTGCCGCGGAAAAACGGGGCCGGATCCAGCCTCCGAAACGGCGTGCCACGGAAAAACCGGGCCGGATCCGGCCTCCGAAACGGCGTGCCGCGGAAAAACCGGGCCGGATCGGGCCTCCGAAACGGCGTGCCGCGGAAAAACGGGGCCAGATCCGGCCTCCGAAACGGCGTGCCGCGGAAAAACCGGGCCGGATCGGACCTCCGAAATGGCGTGCGGCGGAAAAACCGGGCCGGATCCGGCCTCCGAAACGGCGTGCCGCGGAAAAACCGGGCCGGATCCGGCCTCCGAAACGGCGTGCCGAGGAAAAACCGGGCCGGATCCGGCCTCCGAAACGGCGTGCCGCGGAAACACCGGGCCAGGTCCGGCCTCCGAAATGGCGTGCCGCAGAAAAACCGGGCCGGATCCGGCCTCCGAAACGGCGTGCCGCGGAAACACCGGGCCGGATACGGCCTCCGAAACGGCATGCCGCGGAAAAACCGGGCCGGGTCCGGCCTCCGAAACGGCGTGCCGCGGAAAAACCGGGCCGGATCCGGCCTCCGAAACGGCGTGCGGCGGAAAAACCGGGCCGGATCCGGCCTCCGAAACGGCGTGCCGCTGAAAAGCCAGACTGGATCCGGCCTCCGAAACGGCGTGCCGCGGAAAAACCGGGCCGGAAACGGCCTCCGAACGGGCGTTCCGCGGAAAAACCGGGCCGGATCCGGCCTCCGAAAGGGCGTGCCGCGGAAAAACCGGGCCGGATCCGGCCTCCGAAACGGCGTGCCGCGGAAAAACCGGGCCGGAAACGGCCTCCGAAACGGCGTGCCGCGGAAAAACCGGGCCCGATCCGGCCTCCGAAAGGGCGTGCCGCAGAAAAACCGGGCCAGATCCGGCCTCCGAAACGGCGTGCCGCGGAAAAACCGGGTCGGAAACGGCCTCCGAAACGGCGTGCCGCGGAAAAACCGGGCCCGATCCGGCCTCCGAAACGGCGTGTCACGGAAAAACCGGGCCGGATCCGGCCTCCGAAATGGCGTGCCGAGGAAAAACCAGACCGGATCTGGCCTCGGAAAAGGCGTGCCGCGGAAAAACCGGGCCGGATCCGGCCTCCGAAACGGCGTGCCGCGGAAAAACCGGGCCGGATCCGGCCTCCGAAACGGCGTGCCGCGGAAAAACCGGGCCGGATCCGGCCTCCGAAACGGCGTGCCGAGGAAAAACCGGGCCGGATCCGGCCTCCGAAACGGCGTGCCACGGAAAAACGGGGCCGGATCCGGCCTCCGAAACGGCGTGCCGCGGAAACACCGCGCCGGATACGGCCTCCGAAACGGCGTGCCGCGGCAAAACCGGGGCGGATACGGCCTCCGAAACGGCGTGCCGCGGAAAAACCAGACCGGATCCGGCCTCGGAAAAGGTGTGCCGCGGAAAAACCGGGCCGGATCCGGCCTCCGAAACGGCGTGCCGCGGAAAAAACCGGGCCGGATCCGGCCTCCGAAACGGCGTGCCGCGGAAAAACCGGGCCGGATACGGCCTCCGAAACGGCGTGCCGCGGAAAAACCGGGCCGGATCCGGCCTCCGAAATGGCGTGCCGCGGAAAAACCGGGCCGGATCCGGCCTCCGAAACGGCGTGCCACGGAAAAACGGGGCCGGATCCGGCCTCCGAAACGGCGTGCCGCGGAAACACCGCGCCGGATACGGCCTCCGAAACGGCGTGCCGCGGAAACACCGGGCCGGATACGGCCTCCGAAACGGCGTGCCGCGGAAAAACCAGACCGGATCCGGCCTCGGAAAAGGTGTGCCGCGGAAAAACCGGGCCGGATCCGGCCTCCGAAACGGCGTGCGGCGGAAAAACCGGGCCGGATCCGGCCTCCGAAACGGCGTGCCGCTGAAAAGCCAGACTGGATCCGGCCTCCGAAACGGCGTGCCGCGGAAAAACCGGGCCGGAAACGGCCTCCGAACGGGCGTTCCGCGGAAAAACCGGGCCGGATCCGGCCTCCGAAAGGGCGTGCCGCGGAAAAAACCGGGCCGGATCCGGCCTCCGAAACGGCGTGCCGCGGAAAAACCGGGCCGGAAACGGCCTCCGAAACGGCGTGCCGCGGAAAAACCGGGCCCGATCCGGCCTCCGAAACGGCGTGCCGCGGAAAAACCGGGCCAGATCCGGCCTCCGAAACGGCGTGCCGCGGAAAAACCGGGTCGGAAACGGCCTCCGAAACGGCGTGCCGCGGAAAAACCGGGCCCGATCCGGCCTCCGAAACGGCGTGTCACGGAAAAAACCGGGCCGGATCCGGCCTCCGAAATGGCGTGCCGAGGAAAAACCAGACCGGATCTGGCCTCGGAAAAGGCGTGCCGCGGAAAAACCGGGCCGGATCCGGCCTCCGAAACGGCGTGCCGCGGAAAAACCGGGCCGGATACGGCCTCCGAAACGGCGTGCCGCGGAAAAACCGGGCCGGATCCGGCCTCCGAAATGGCGTGCCGAGGAAAAACCGGGCCGGATCCGGCCTCCGAAACGGCGTGCCACGGAAAAACGGGGCCAGATCCGGCCTCCAAAACGGCGTGCCGCGGAAACACCGCGCTGGATACGGCCTCCGAAACGGCGTGCCGCGGAAACACCGGGCCGGATACGGCCTCCGAAACGGCGTGCCGCGGAAAAACCAGACCGGATCCAGCCTCGGAAAAGGCGTGCCGCGGAAAAACCGGGCCGGATCCGGCCTCCGAAACGGCGTGCCGCGGAAAAACCGGGCCGGATCCGGCCTCCGAAACGGCGTGCCGCGGAAAAACCGGGCCGGATACGGCCTCCGAAACGGCGTGCCGCGGAAAAACCGGGCCGGATCCGGCCTCCGAAATGGCGTGCCGCGGAAAAACCGGGCCGGATCCGGCCTCCGAAACGGCGTGCCACGGAAAAACGGGGCCGGATCCGGCCTCCGAAACGGCGTGCCGCGGAAACACCGCGCCGGATACGGCCTCCGAAACGGCGTGCCGCGGAAACACCGGGCCGGATACGGCCTCCGAAACGGCGTGCCGCGGAAAAACCAGACCGGATCCGGCCTCGGAAAAGGTGTGCCGCGGAAAAACCGGGCCGGATCCGGCCTCCGAAACGGCGTGCCGTGGAAAAACCGGGCCGGATCCGGCCTCCGAAACGGCGTGCCGCGGAAAAACCGGGCCGGATCCGGCCTCCGAAACGGCGTGCCGCGGAAAAACGGGGCTGGATCCGGCCTCCGAAACGGCGTGCCGCGGAAAAACCGGGCCAGATCCGGCCTCCGAAACGGCGTGGCGCGGAAAAACAGGGCCGGATCCGGCCTCCGAAACGGCGTGCCGCGGAAAAACCAGACCGGATCCGGCCTCCGAAATGGCGTGCCGAGGAAAAACCAGACCGGATCTGGCCTCGGAAAAGGCGTGCCGCGGAAAAACCGGGCCGGATCCGGCCTCCGAAACGGCGTGCCGCGGAAAAACCAGACCGGATCCGGCCTCCGAAAAGGCGTGCCGCGGAAAAACGGGGCCGGATCCGGCCTCCGAAACGGCGTGCCACGGAAAAACCGGGCCGGATCCGGCCTCCGAAACGGTGTGCCGCGGAAAAACCGGGCCGGATCCGGCCTCCGAAACGGCGTGCCGCGGAAAAACCGGGCCGGATCCGGCCTCCGAAACGGCGTGCCGCGGAAAAACCGGGCCGGATACGGCCTCCGAAACGGCGTGCCGCGGAAAAACCGGGCCGGATCCGGCCTCCGAAATGGCGTGCCGAGGAAAAACCGGGCCGGATCCGGCCTCCGAAACGGCGTGCCACGGAAAAACGGGGCCGGATCCGGCCTCCGAAACGGCGTGCCGCGGAAACACCGCGCCGGATACGGCCTCCGAAACGGCGTGCCGCGGAAACACCGGGCCGGATACGGCCTCCGAAACGGCGTGCCGCGGAAAAACCAGACCGGATCCGGCCTCGGAAAAGGTGTGCCGCGGAAAAACCGGGCCGGATCCGGCCTCCGAAACGGCGTGCCGCGGAAAAACCGGGCCGGATACGGCCTCCGAAACGGCGTGCCGCGGAAAAAACCGGGCCGGATCCGGCCTCCGAAATGGCGTGCCGCGGAAAAACCGGGCCGGATCCGGCCTCCGAAACGGCGTGCCACGGAAAAACGGGGCCGGATCCGGCCTCCGAAACGGCGTGCCGCGGAAACACCGCGCCGGATACGGCCTCCGAAACGGCGTGCCGCGGAAACACCGGGCCGGATACGGCCTCCGAAACGGCGTGCCGCGGAAAAACCAGACCGGATCCGGCCTCGGAAAAGGTGTGCCGCGGAAAAACCGGGCCGGATCCGGCCTCCGAAACGGCGTGCGGCGGAAAAACCGGGCCGGATCCGGCCTACGAAACGGCGTGCCGCTGAAAAGCCAGACTGGATCCGGCCTCCGAAACGGCGTGCCGCGGAAAAACCGGGCCGGAAACGGCCTCCGAACGGGCGTTCCGCGGAAAAACCGGGCCGGATCCGGCCTCCGAAAGGGCGTGCCGCGGAAAAACCGGGCCGGATCCGGCCTCCGAAACGGCGTGCCGCGGAAAAACCGGGCCGGAAACGGCCTCCGAAACGGCGTGCCGCGGAAAAACCGGGCCCGATCCGGCCTCCGAAACGGCGTGCCGCGGAAAAACCGGGCCAGATCCGGCCTCCGAAACGGCGTGCCGCGGAAAAACCGGGTCGGAAACGGCCTCCGAAACGGCGTGCCGCGGAAAAACCGGGCCCGATCCGGCCTCCGAAACGGCGTGTCACGGAAAAACCGGGCCGGATCCGGCCTCCGAAATGGCGTGCCGAGGAAAAACCAGACCGGATCTGGCCTCGGAAAAGGCGTGCCGCGGAAAAACCGGGCCGGATCCGGCCTCCGAAACGGCGTGCCGCGGAAAAACCGGGCCGGATACGGCCTCCGAAACGGCGTGCCGCGGAAAAACCGGGCCGGATCCGGCCTCCGAAATGGCGTGCCGAGGAAAAACCGGGCCGGATCCGGCCTCCGAAACGGCGTGCCACGGAAAAACGGGGCCGGATCCGGCCTCCGAAACGGCGTGCCGCGGAAACACCGCGCCGGATACGGCCTCCGAAACGGCGTGCCGCGGAAACACCGGGCCGGATACGGCCTCCGAAACGGCGTGCCGCGGAAAAACCAGACCGGATCCGGCCTCGGAAAAGGTGTGCCGCGGAAAAACCGGGCCGGATCCGGCCTCCGAAACGGCGTGCCGCGGAAAAACCGGGCCGGATCCGGCCTCCGAAACGGCGTGCCGCGGAAAAACCGGGCCGGATACGGCCTCCGAAACGGCGTGCCGCGGAAAAACCGGGCCGGATCCGGCCTCCGAAATGGCGTGCCGCGGAAAAACCGGGCCGGATCCGGCCTCCGAAACGGCGTGCCACGGAAAAACGGGGCCGGATCCGGCCTCCGAAACGGTGTGCCGCGGAAAAACCGGGCCGGATCCGGCCTCCGAAACGGCGTGCTGCGGAAAAACCGGGCCGGATACGGCCTCCGAAACGGCGTGCCGCGGAAAAACGGGGCCGGATCCGGCCTCGGAAACGGCGTGCCGCGGAAAAACGGGGCCAGATCCGGCCTCCGAAACGGCGTGCCGCGGAAAAACCGGGCCGGATCGGGCCTCCGAAACGGCGTGCCGCGGAAAAACCGGGCCAGATCCGGCCTCCGAAACGGCGTGCCGCGGAAAAACCGGGCCGGATCCGGCCTCCGAAACGGCGTGCCGCGGAAAAACCGGGCCGGATCCGGCCTCCGAAACGGCGTGCCGCGGAAAAACGGGGCTGGATCCGGCCTCCGAAAAGGCGTGCCGCGGAAAAACCGGGCCGGATCCGGCCTCCGAAACGGCGTGCCGAGGAAAAACCGGGACGGATCCGGCCTCCGAAACGGCGTGCCGCGGAAAAACCGGGCCGGATCCGGCCTCCGAAACGGCGTGCCGCAGAAAAAATGGGCCGGATCCGGCCTCCGAAACGGCGTGCCGCGGAAAAACCGGGCCGGATCCGGCCTCCCAAAGGGCATGCCGCGGAAAAACCGGGCCGGGTCCGGCCTCCGAAACGGCGTGCGGCGGAAAAAACGGACCGGATCCGGCCTCCGAAACGGCGTGCCGCGGAACAACGGGGCCGGATCCGGCCTCCGAAACGGCGTGCCGCGGAAAAACCGGGCCGGATCCGGCCTCCGAAACGGCGTGCCGCGGAAAAACCGGGCCGGATCCGGCCTCCCAAAGGGCATGCCGCGGAAAAACCGGGCCGGGTCCGGCCTCCGAAACGGCGTGCCGCGGAAAAACTGGGCCGGATCCGGCCTCCGAAATGGCGTGCCGAGGAAAAACCGGGCCGGATCCGGCCTCCGAAACGGCGTGCCACGGAAAAACGGGGCCGGATCCGGCCTCCGAAACGGCGTGCCGCGGAAACACCGCGCCGGATACGGCCTCCGAAACGGCGTGCCGCGGAAACACCGGGCCGGATACGGCCTCCGAAACGGCGTGCCGCGGAAAAACCAGACCGGATCCGGCCTCCGAAAAGGTGTGCCGCGGAAAAACCGGGCCGGATCCGGCCTCCGAAACGGCGTGCCGCGGAAAAACCGGGCCGGATCCGGCCTCCGAAACGGCGTGCCGCGGAAAAACCGGGCCGGATACGGCCTCCGAAACGGCGTGCCGCGGAAAAACCGGGCCGGATCCGGCCTCCGAAATGGCGTGCCGCGGAAAAACCGGGCCGGATCCGGCCTCCGAAACGGCGTGCCACGGAAAAACGGGGCCGGATCCGGCCTCCGAAACGGCGTGCCGCGGAAACACCGCGCCGGATACGGCCTCCGAAACGGCGTGCCGCGGAAACACCGGGCCGGATACGGCCTCCGAAACGGCGTGCCGCGGAAAAACCAGACCGGATCCGGCCTCGGAAAAGGTGTGCCGCGGAAAAACCGGGCCGGATCCGGCCTCCGAAACGGCGTGCCGTGGAAAAACCGGGCCGGATCCGGCCTCCGAAACGGCGTGCCGAGGAAAAACCGGGCCGGATCCGGCCTCCGAAACGGCGTGCCGCGGAAAAACGGGGCCGGATCCGGCCTCCGAAACGGCCTGCCGCGGAAAAACCGGGCCAGATCCGGCCTCCGAAATGGCGTGGCGCGGAAAAACAGGGCCGGATCCGGCCTCCGAAACGGCGTGCCGCGGAAAAACCAGACCGGATCCGGCCTCCGAAATGGCGTGCCGAGGAAAAACCAGACCGGATCTGGCCTCGGAAAAGGCGTGCCGCGGAAAAACCGGGCCGGATCCAGCCTCCGAAACGGCGTGCCGCGGAAAAACCGGGCCGGATCCGGCCTCCGAAAGGGCGTGCCGCGGAAAAACCGGGCCGGATCCGGCCTCCGAAACGGCGTGCCGCGGAAAAACCGGGCCGGATCCGGCCTCCGAAACGGCGTGCCGAGGAAAAACCGGGCCGGATCCGGCCTCCGAAACGGCGTGCCGCAGAAAAACCGGGCCGGATCCGGCCTCCAAAACGGCGTGCCGCGGAAAAACGGGGCCGGATCCGGCCTCCGAAAAGGTGTGCCGCGGAAAAACCGGGCCGGATCCGGCCTCCGAAACGGCGTGCCGCGGAAAAACCGGGCCGGATCCGGCCTCCGAAACGGCGTGCCGTGGAAACACCGGGCCGGATCCGGCCTCCGAAACGGCGTGCCGCGGAAAAACCGGGCCGGATCCGGCCTCCGAAACGGCGTGCCGTGGAAAAACCGGGCCGGATCCGGCCTCCGAAACGGCGTGCCGCGGAAAAACCGGGCCGGATCCGGCCTCCGAAACGGCGTGCCGCGGAAAAACCGGGCCGGATCCGGCCTCCGAAACGGCGTGCCGCGGAAAAACCGGGCCGGATCCGGCCTCCGAAAAGGCGTGCCGCGGAAAAAACGGGGCCGGATCCGGCCTCCGAAACGGCGTGCCGCGGAAACACCGGGCCGGATACGGCCTCCGAAACGGCGTGCCGCGGAAAAACCAGACCGGATCCGGCCTCGGAAAAGGTGTGCCGCGGAAAAACCGGGCCGGATCCGGCCTCCGAAACGGCGTGCGGCGGAAAAACCGGGCCGGAAACGGCCTCCGAAACGGCGTGCCGCGGAAAAACCGGGCCCGATCCGGCCTCCGAAACGGCGTGCCGCGGAAAAACCGGGCCAGATCCGGCCTCCGAAACGGCGTGCCGCGGAAAAACCGGGTCGGAAACGGCCTCCGAAACGGCGTGCCGCGGAAAAACCGGGCCCGATCCGGCCTCCGAAACGGCGTGTCACGGAAAAACCGGGCCGGATCCGGCCTCCGAAATGGCGTGCCGAGGAAAAACCAGACCGGATCTGGCCTCGGAAAAGGCGTGCCGCGGAAAAACCGGGCCGGATCCGGCCTCCGAAACGGCGTGCCGCGGAAAAACCGGGCCGGATACGGCCTCCGAAACGGCGTGCCGCGGAAAAACCGGGCCGGATCCGGCCTCCGAAATGGCGTGCCGAGGAAAAACCGGGCCGGATCCGGCCTCCGAAACGGCGTGCCACGGAAAAACGGGGCCGGATCCGGCCTCCGAAACGGCGTGCCGCGGAAACACCGCGCCGGATACGGCCTCCGAAACGGCGTGCCGCGGAAACACCGGGCCGGATACGGCCTCCGAAACGGCGTGCCGCGGAAAAACCAGACCGGATCCGGCCTCGGAAAAGGTGTGCCGCGGAAAAACCGGGCCGGATCCGGCCTCCGAAACGGCGTGCCGCGGAAAAACCGGGCCGGATCCGGCCTCCGAAACGGCGTGCCGCGGAAAAACCGGGCCGGATACGGCCTCCGAAACGGCGTGCCGCGGAAAAACCGGGCCGGATCCGGCCTCCGAAATGGCGTGCCGCGGAAAAACCGGGCCGGATCCGGCCTCCGAAACGGCGTGCCACGGAAAAACGGGGCCGGATCCGGCCTCCGAAACGGCGTGCCGCGGAAACACCGGGCCGGATCCGGCCTCCGAAACGGCGTGCCGCGGAAACACCGGGCCGGATACGGCCTCCGAAACGGCGTGCCGCGGAAAAACCGGGCCGGATCCGGCCTCCGAAACGGCGTGCCGCGGAAAAACCGGGCCGGATCCGGCCTCCGAAACGGCGTGCCGCGGAAAAACCAGACCGGATCCGGCCTCCGAAAAGGCGTGCCGCGGAAAAACGGGGCCGGATCCGGCCTCCGAAACGGCGTGCCACGGAAAAACCGGGCCGGATCCGGCCTCCGAAACGGTGTGCCGCGGAAAAACCGGGCCGGATCCGGCCTCCGAAACGGCGTGCCGCGGAAAAACCGGGCCGGATCCGGCCTCCGAAACGGCGTGCCGCGGAAAAACCGGGCCGGATCCGGCCTCCGAAACGGCGTGCCGCGGAAAAACCGGGCCGGATACGGCCTCCGAAACGGCGTGCCGCGGAAAAACCGGGCCGGATCCGGCCTCCGAAACGGCGTGCCGCGGAAAAACCGGGCCGGATCCGGCCTCCGAAAAGGCGTGCCGCGGAAAAACGGGGCCGGATCCGGCCTCCGAAACGGCGTGCCGCGGAAACACCGGGCCGGATCCGGCCTCCGAAACGGCGTGCCGCGGAAACACCGGGCCAGATCCGGCCTCCGAAACGGCGTGCCGCGGAAAAACCAGACCGGATCCGGCCTCGGAAAAGGTGTGCCGCGGAAAAACCGGGCCGGATCCGGCCTCCGAAACGGCGTGCCGTGGAAAAACCGGGCCGGATCCGGCCTCCGAAACGGCGTGCCACGGAAAAACGGGGCCGGATCCGGCCTCCGAAACGGCATGGCGCGGAAAAACCAGGCCGGATCCGGCCTCCGAAACGGCGTGCCGCGGAAAAACCAGACCGGATCCGGCCTCCGAAACGGCGTGCCGCGGAAAAACGGGGCCGGATCCAGCCTCCGAAACGGCGTGCCACGGAAAAACCGGGCCGGATCCGGCCTCCGAAACGGCGTGCTGCGGAAAAACCGGGCCGGATCCGGCCTCCGAAACGGCGTGCCGCGGAAAAACGGGGCCGGATCCGGCCTCGGAAACGGCGTGCCGCGGAAAAACGGGGCCAGATCCGGCCTCCGAAACGGCGTGCCGCGGAAAAACCGGGCCGGATCGGGCCTCCGAAACGGCGTGCCGCGGAAAAACCGGGCCAGATCCGGCCTCCGAAACGGCGTGCCGCGGAAAAACGGGGCCGGATCCGGCCTCCGAAACGGCGTGCCGCGGAAAAACCGGGCCGGATCCGGCCTCCGAAACGGCGTGCCGCGGAAAAACGGGGCTGGATCCGGCCTCCGAAAAGGCGTGCCGCGGAAAAACCGGGCCGGATCCGGCCTCCGAAACGGCGTGCCGAGGAAAAACCGGGACGGATCCGGCCTCCGAAACGGCGTGCCGCGGAAAAACCGGGCCGGATCCGGCCTCCGAAACGGCGTGCCGCAGAAAAAATGGGCCGGATCCGGCCTCCGAAACGGCGTGCCGCGGAAAAACCGGGCCGGATCCGGCCTCCCAAAGGGCATGCCGCGGAAAAACCGGGCCGGGTCCGGCCTCCGAAACGGCGTGCGGCGGAAAAAACGGACCGGATCCGGCCTCCGAAACGGCGTGCCGCGGAACAACGGGGCCGGATCCGGCCTCCGAAACGGCGTGCCGCGGAAAAACCGGGCCGGATCCGGCCTCCGAAACGGCGTGCCGCGGAAAAACCGGGCCGGATCCGGCCTCCGAAATGGCGTGCCGCGGAAAAACCGGGCCGGATCCGGCCTCCGAAACGGCGTGCCGCGGAAAAACCGGGCCGGATCCGGCCTCCCAAAGGGCATGCCGCGGAAAAACCGGGCCGGGTCCGGCCTCCGAAACGGCGTGCCGCGGAAAAACTGGGCCGGATCCGGCCTCCGAAATGGCGTGCCGAGGAAAAACCGGGCCGGATCCGGCCTCCGAAACGGCGTGCCACGGAAAAACGGGGCCGGATCCGGCCTCCGAAACGGCGTGCCGCGGAAACACCGCGCCGGATACGGCCTCCGAAACGGCGTGCCGCGGAAACACCGGGCCGGATACGGCCTCCGAAACGGCGTGCCGCGGAAAAACCAGACCGGATCCGGCCTCCGAAAAGGTGTGCCGCGGAAAAACCGGGCCGGATCCGGCCTCCGAAACGGCGTGCCGCGGAAAAACCGGGCCGGATCCGGCCTCCGAAACGGCGTGCCGCGGAAAAACCGGGCCGGATACGGCCTCCGAAACGGCGTGCCGCGGAAAAACCGGGCCGGATCCGGCCTCCGAAATGGCGTGCCGCGGAAAAACCGGGCCGGATCCGGCCTCCGAAACGGCGTGCCACGGAAAAACGGGGCCGGATCCGGCCTCCGAAACGGCGTGCCGCGGAAACACCGCGCCGGATACGGCCTCCGAAACGGCGTGCCGCGGAAACACCGGGCCGGATACGGCCTCCGAAACGGCGTGCCGCGGAAAAACCAGACCGGATCCGGCCTCGGAAAAGGAGTGCCGCGGAAAAACCGGGCCGGATCCGGCCTCCGAAACGGCGTGCCGTGGAAAAACCGGGCCGGATCCGGCCTCCGAAACGGCGTGCCGAGGAAAAACCGGGCCGGATCCGGCCTCCGAAACGGCGTGCCGCGGAAAAACGGGGCTGGATCCGGCCTCCGAAACGGCCTGCCGCGGAAAAACCGGGCCAGGTCCGGCCTCCGAAACGGCGTGGCGCGGAAAAACAGGGCCGGATCCGGCCTCCGAAACGGCGTGCCGCGGAAAAACCAGACCGGATCCGGCCTCCGAAATGGCGTGCCGAGGAAAAACCAGACCGGATCTGGCCTCGGAAAAGGCGTGCCGCGGAAAAACCGGGCCGGATCCAGCCTCCGAAACGGCGTGCCGCGGAAAAACCGGGCCGGATCCGGCCTCCGAAAGGGCGTGCCGCGGAAAAACCGGGCCGGATCCGGCCTCCGAAACGGCGTGCCGCGGAAAAACCGGGCCGGATCCGGCCTCCGAAACGGCGTGCCGAGGAAAAACCGGGCCGGATCCGGCCTCCGAAACGGCGTGCCACGGAAAAACCGGGCCGGATCCGGCCTCCGAAACGGTGTGCCGCGGAAAAACCGGGCCGGATCCGGCCTCCGAAACGGCGTGCCGCGGAAAAACCGGGCCGGATCCGGCCTCCGAAACGGCGTGCCGCGGAAAAACCGGGCCGGATCCGGCCTCCGAAACGGCGTGCCGCGGAAAAACCGGGCCGGATACGGCCTCCGAAACGGCGTGCCGCGGAAAAACCGGGCCGGATCCGGCCTCCGAAACGGCGTGCCGCGGAAAAACCGGGCCGGATCCGGCCTCCGAAAAGGCGTGCCGCGGAAAAACGGGGCCGGATCCGGCCTCCGAAACGGCGTGCCGCGGAAACACCGGGCCGGATACGGCCTCCGAAACGGCGTGCCGCGGAAACACCGGGCCGGATCCGGCCTCCGAAACGGCGTGCCGCGGAAAAACCAGACCGGATCCGGCCTCGGAAAAGGTGTGCCGCGGAAAAACCGGGCCGGATCCGGCCTCCGAAACGGCGTGCCGTGGAAAAACCGGGCCGGATCCGGCCTCCGAAACGGCGTGCGGCGGAAAAACCGGGCCGGATCCGGCCTCCGAAACGGCGTGCCGCGGAAAAACGGGGCTGGATCCGGCCTCCGAAACGGCGTGCCACGGAAAAACCGGGCCGGATCCGGCCTCCGAAACGGCATGGCGCGGAAAAACCAGGCCGGATCCGGCCTCCGAAACGGCGTGCCGCGGAAAAACCAGACCGGATCCGGCCTCCGAAACGGCGTGCCGCGGAAAAACGGGGCCGGATCCAGCCTCCGAAACGGCGTGCCACGGAAAAACCGGGCCGGATCCGGCCTCCGAAACGGCGTGCTGCGGAAAAACCGGGCCGGATCCGGCCTCCGAAACGGCGTGCCGCGGAAAAACGGGGCCGGATCCGGCCTCGGAAACGGCGTGCCGCGGAAAAACGGGGCCAGATCCGGCCTCCGAAACGGCGTGCCGCGGAAAAACCGGGCCGGATCGGGCCTCCGAAACGGCGTGCCGCGGAAAAACCGGGCCAGATCCGGCCTCCGAAACGGCGTGCCGCGGAAAAACCGGGCCGGATCCGGCCTCCGAAACGGCGTGCCGCGGAAAAACCGGGCCGGATCCGGCCTCCGAAACGGCGTGCCGCGGAAAAACGGGACGGATCCGGCCTCCGAAACGGCGTGCCGCGGAAAAACCGGGCCGGATCCGGCCTCCGAAACGGCGTGCCGCAGAAAAAATGGGCCGGATCCGGCCTCCGAAACGGCGTGCCGCGGAAAAACCGGGCCGGATCCGGCCTCCCAAAGGGCATGCCGCGGAAAAACCGGGCCGGGTCCGGCCTCCGAAACGGCGTGCGGCGGAAAAAACGGACCGGATCCGGCCTCCGAAACGGCGTGCCGCGGAACAACGGGGCCGGATCCGGCCTCCGAAACGGCGTGCCGCGGAAAAACCGGGCCGGATCCGGCCTCCGAAACGGCGTGCCGCGGAAAAACCGGGCCGGATCCGGGCTCCCAAAGGGCATGCCGCGGAAAAACCGGGCCGGGTCCGGCCTCCGAAACGGCGTGCCGCGGAAAAACTGGGCCGGATCCGGCCTCCGAAATGGCGTGCCGAGGAAAAACCGGGCCGGATCCGGCCTCCGAAACGGCGTGCCACGGAAAAACGGGGCCGGATCCGGCCTCCGAAACGGCGTGCCGCGGAAACACCGCGCCGGATACGGCCTCCGAAACGGCGTGCCGCGGAAACACCGGGCCGGATACGGCCTCCGAAACGGCGTGCCGCGGAAAAACCAGACCGGATCCGGCCTCCGAAAAGGTGTGCCGCGGAAAAACCGGGCCGGATCCGGCCTCCGAAACGGCGTGCCGCGGAAAAACCGGGCCGGATCCGGCCTCCGAAACGGCGTGCCGCGGAAAAACCGGGCCGGATACGGCCTCCGAAACGGCGTGCCGCGGAAAAACCGGGCCGGATCCGGCCTCCGAAATGGCGTGCCGCGGAAAAACCGGGCCGGATCCGGCCTCCGAAACGGCGTGCCACGGAAAAACGGGGCCGGATCCGGCCTCCGAAACGGCGTGCCGCGGAAACACCGCGCCGGATACGGCCTCCGAAACGGCGTGCCGCGGAAACACCGGGCCGGATACGGCCTCCGAAACGGCGTGCCGCGGAAAAACCAGACCGGATCCGGCCTCGGAAAAGGTGTGCCGCGGAAAAACCGGGCCGGATCCGGCCTCCGAAACGGCGTGCCGTGGAAAAACCGGGCCGGATCCGGCCTCCGAAACGGCGTGCCGAGGAAAAACCGGGCCGGATCCGGCCTCCGAAACGGCGTGCCGCGGAAAAACCGGGCCGGATCCGGCCTCCGAAACGGCGTGCCGCAGAAAAAATGGGCCGGATCCGGCCTCCGAAACGGCGTGCCGCGGAAAAACCGGGCCGGATCCGGCCTCCCAAAGGGCATGCCGCGGAAAAACCGGGCCGGGTCCGGCCTCCGAAACGGCGTGCGGCGGAAAAAACGGACCGGATCCGGCCTCCGAAACGGCGTGCCGCGGAACAACGGGGCCGGATCCGGCCTCCGAAACGGCGTGCCGCGGAAAAACCGGGCCGGATCCGGCCTCCGAAACGGCGTGCCGCGGAAAAACCGGGCCGGATCCGGCCTCCCAAAGGGCATGCCGCGGAAAAACCGGGCCGGGTCCGGCCTCCGAAACGGCGTGCCGCGGAAAAACTGGGCCGGATCCGGCCTCCGAAATGGCGTGCCGAGGAAAAACCGGGCCGGATCCGGCCTCCGAAACGGCGTGCCACGGAAAAACGGGGCCGGATCCGGCCTCCGAAACGGCGTGCCGCGGAAACACCGCGCCGGATCCGGCCTCCGAAACGGCGTGCCGCGGAAACACCGGGCCGGATACGGCCTCCGAAACGGCGTGCCGCGGAAAAACCAGACCGGATCCGGCCTCCGAAAAGGTGTGCCGCGGAAAAACCGGGCCGGATCCGGCCTCCGAAACGGCGTGCCGCGGAAAAACCGGGCCGGATACGGCCTCCGAAACGGCGTGCCGCGGAAAAACCGGGCCGGATCCGGCCTCCGAAACGGCGTGCCGCGGAAAAACCGGGCCGGATCCGGCCTCCGAAATGGCGTGCCGAGGAAAAACCGGGCCGGATCCGGCCTCCGAAACGGCGTGCCACGGAAAAACGGGGCCGGATCCGGCCTCCGAAACGGCGTGCCGCGGAAACACCGCGCCGGATACGGCCTCCGAAACGGCGTGCCGCGGAAACACCGGGCCGGATACGGCCTCCGAAACGGCGTGCCGCGGAAAAACCAGACCGGATCCGGCCTCGGAAAAGGTGTGCCGCGGAAAAACCGGGCCGGATCCGGCCTCCGAAACGGCGTGCCGCGGAAAAACCGGGCCGGATCCGGCCTCCGAAACGGCGTGCCGCGGAAAAACCGGGCCGGATACGGCCTCCGAAACGGCGTGCCGCGGAAAAACCGGGCCGGATCCGGCCTCCGAAATGGCGTGCCGCGGAAAAACCGGGCCGGATCCGGCCTCCGAAACGGCGTGCCACGGAAAAACGGGGCCGGATCCGGCCTCCGAAACGGCGTGCCGCGGAAACACCGCGCCGGATACGGCCTCCGAAACGGCGTGCCGCGGAAACACCGGGCCGGATACGGCCTCCGAAACGGCGTGCCGCGGAAAAACCGGGCCGGATCCGGCCTCCGAAACGGCGTGCCGCGGAAAAACCGGGCCGGATCCGGCCTCCGAAACGGCGTGCCGCGGAAAAACCAGACCGGATCCGGCCTCCGAAAAGGCGTGCCGCGGAAAAACGGGGCCGGATCCGGCCTCCGAAACGGCGTGCCACGGAAAAACCGGGCCGGATCCGGCCTCCGAAACGGCGTGCCGCGGAAAAACCGGGCCGGATCCGGCCTCCGAAACGGCGTGCCGCGGAAAAACCGGGCCGGATCCGGCCTCCGAAACGGCGTGCCGCGGAAAAACCGGGCCGGATCCGGCCTCCGAAACGGCGTGCCGCGGAAAAACCGGGCCGGATACGGCCTCCGAAACGGCGTGCCGCGGAAAAACCGGGCCGGATCCGGCCTCCGAAAAGGCGTGCCGCGGAAAAAACGGGGCCGGATCCGGCCTCCGAAACGGCGTGCCGCGGAAACACCGGGCCGGATCCGGCCTCCGAAACGGCGTGCCGCGGAAACACCGGGCCAGATCCGGCCTCCGAAACGGCGTGCCGCGGAAAAACCAGACCGGATCCGGCCTCGGAAAAGGTGTGCCGCGGAAAAACCGGGCCGGATCCGGCCTCCGAAACGGCGTGCCGTGGAAAAACCGGGCCGGATCCGGCCTCCGAAACGGCGTGCCGCGGAAAAACCGGGCCGGATCCGGCCTCCGAAACGGCGTGCCGCGGAAAAACGGGGCTGGATCCGGCCTCCGAAACGGCGTGCCACGGAAAAACCGGGCCGGATCCGGCCTCCGAAACGGCATGGCGCGGAAAAACCAGGCCGGATCCGGCCTCCGAAACGGCGTGCCGCGGAAAAACCAGACCGGATCCGGCCTCCGAAACGGCGTGCCGCGGAAAAACGGGGCCGGATCCAGCCTCCGAAACGGCGTGCCACGGAAAAACCGGGCCGGATCCGGCCTCCGAAACGGCGTGCTGCGGAAAAACCGGGCCGGATCCGGCCTCCGAAACGGCGTGCCGCGGAAAAACGGGGCCGGATCCGGCCTCGGAAACGGCGTGCCGCGGAAAAACGGGGCCAGATCCGGCCTCCGAAACGGCGTGCCGCGGAAAAACCGGGCCGGATCGGGCCTCCGAAACGGCGTGCCGCGGAAAAACCGGGCCGGATCCGGCCTCCGAAACGGCGTGCCGCGGAAAAACGGGGCCGGATCCGGCCTCCGAAACGGCGTGCGGCGGAAAAACCGGGCCGGATCCGGCCTCCGAAACGGCGTGCCGCGGAAAAACGGGGCTGGATCCGGCCTCCGAAAAGGCGTGCCGCGGAAAAACCGGGCCGGATCCGGCCTCCGAAACGGCGTGCCGAGGAAAAACCGGGACGGATCCGGCCTCCGAAACGGCGTGCCGCGGAAAAACCGGGCCGGGTCCGGCCTCCGAAACGGCGTGCCGCAGAAAAACCGGGCCGGATCCGGCCTCCGAAACGGCGTGCCGCGGAAAAACCGGGCCGGATCCGGCCTCCCAAAGGGCATGCCGCGGAAAAACCGGGCCGGGTCCGGCCTCCGAAACGGCGTGCGGCGGAAAAAACGGACCGGATCCGGCCTCCGAAACGGCGTGCCGCGGAACAACGGGGCCGGATCCGGCCTCCGAAACGGCGTGCCGCGGAAAAACGGGGCCGGATCCGGCCTCCGAAACGGCGTGCCGCGGAAAAACCGGGCCGGATCCGGCCTCCCAAAGGGCATGCCGCGGAAAAACCGGGCCGGGTCCGGCCTCCGAAACGGCGTGCCGCGGAAAAACTGGGCCGGATCCGGCCTCCGAAATGGCGTGCCGAGGAAAAACCGGGCCGGATCCGGCCTCCGAAACGGCGTGCCACGGAAAAACGGGGCCGGATCCGGCCTCCGAAACGGCGTGCCGCGGAAACACCGCGCCGGATACGGCCTCCGAAACGGCGTGCCGCGGAAACACCGGGCCGGATACGGCCTCCGAAACGGCGTGCCGCGGAAAAACCAGACCGGATCCGGCCTCCGAAAAGGTGTGCCGCGGAAAAACCGGGCCGGATCCGGCCTCCGAAACGGCGTGCCGCGGAAAAACCGGGCCGGATCCGGCCTCCGAAACGGCGTGCCGCGGAAAAACCGGGCCGGATACGGCCTCCGAAACGGCGTGCCGCGGAAAAACCGGGCCGGATCCGGCCTCCGAAATGGCGTGCCGCGGAAAAACCGGGCCGGATCCGGCCTCCGAAACGGCGTGCCACGGAAAAACGGGGCCGGATCCGGCCTCCGAAACGGCGTGCCGCGGAAACACCGCGCCGGATACGGCCTCCGAAACGGCGTGCCGCGGAAACACCGGGCCGGATACGGCCTCCGAAACGGCGTGCCGCGGAAAAACCAGACCGGATCCGGCCTCGGAAAAGGTGTGCCGCGGAAAAACCGGGCCGGATCCGGCCTCCGAAACGGCGTGCCGTGGAAAAACCGGGCCGGATCCGGCCTCCGAAACGGCGTGCCGAGGAAAAACCGGGCCGGATCCGGCCTCCGAAACGGCGTGCCGCGGAAAAACGGGGCTGGATCCGGCCTCCGAAACGGCCTGCCGCGGAAAAACCGGGCCAGGTCCGGCCTCCGAAACGGCGTGGCGCGGAAAAACAGGGCCGGATCCGGCCTCCGAAACGGCGTGCCGCGGAAAAACCAGACCGGATCCGGCCTCCGAAATGGCGTGCCGAGGAAAAACCAGACCGGATCTGGCCTCGGAAAAGGCGTGCCGCGGAAAAACCGGGCCGGATCCAGCCTCCGAAACGGCGTGCCGCGGAAAAACCGGGCCGGATCCGGCCTCCGAAAGGGCGTGCCGCGGAAAAACCGGGCCGGATCCGGCCTCCGAAACGGCGTGCCGCGGAAAAACGGGGCCGGATCCGGCCTCCGAAACGGCGTGCCGAGGAAAAACCGGGCCGGATCCGGCCTCCGAAACGGCGTGCCGCAGAAAAACCGGGCCGGATCCGGCCTCCAAAACGGCGTGCCGCGGAAAAACGGGGCCGGATCCGGCCTCCGAAAAGGTGTGCCGCGGAAAAACCGGGCCGGATCCGGCCTCCGAAAGGGCGTGCCGCGGAAAAACCGGGCTGGATCCGGCCTCCGAAACGGCGTGCCGTGGAAACACCGGGCCGGATCCGGCCTCCGAAACGGCGTGCTGCGGAAAAACCGGGCCGGATCCGGCCTCCGAAACGGCGTGCCGTGGAAAAACCGGGCCGGATCCGGCCTCCGAAACGGCGTGCCGCGGAAAAACCGGGCCGGATCCGGCCTCCGAAACGGCGTGCCGCGGAAAAACCGGGCCGGATCCGGCCTCCGAAACGGCGTGCCGCGGAAAAACCGGGCCGGATCCGGCCTCCGAAACGGCGTGCCGCGGAAAAACCGGGCCGGATCCGGCCTCCGAAACGGCGTGCCGCGGAAAAACCGGGCCGGATCCGGCCTCCGAAAAGGCGTGCCGCGGAAAAACGGGGCCGGATCCGGCCTCCGAAACGGCGTGCCACGGAAAAACCGGGCCGGATCCGGCCTCCGAAACGGCGTGCCGTGGAAAAACGGGGCCGGATCCGGCCTCCGAAACGGCGTGCCGCGGAAAAACGGGGCCGGATCCGGCCTCGGAAACGGCGTGCCGCGGAAAAACGGGGCCAGATCCGGCCTCCGAAACGGCGTGCCGCGGAAAAACCGGGCCGGATCGGGCCTCCGAAACGGCGTGCCGCGGAAAAACCGGGCCAGATCCGGCCTCCGAAACGGCGTGCCGCGGAAAAACGGGGCCGGATCCGGCCTCCGAAATGGCGTGCGGCGGAAAAACCGGGCCGGATCCGGCCTCCGAAACGGCGTGCGGCGGAAAAAACGGACCGGATCCGGCCTCCGAAACGGCGTGCCGCGGAAGAACGGGGCCGGATCCGGCCTCCGAAACGGCGTGCCGCGGAAAAACCGGGCCGGATCCGGCCTCCGAAAGGGCGTGCCGCGGAAAAAACGGACCGGATCCGGCCTCCGAAACGGCGTGCCGCGGAAAAACCGGGCTGGGTCCGGCCTCTGAAACGGCGTGCCGCGGAAAAACCGGGCCGGATCCGGCCTCCGAAATGGCGTGCCGAGGAAACACCGGGCCGGATCCGGCCTCGGAAAAGGCGTGCCGCGGAAAAACTGGGCCGGATCCGGCCTCCGAAACGGCGTGCCGCGGAAAAACCGGGCCGGATCCGGCCTCCGAAACGGCGTGCCGCGGAAAAACCGGGCCGGATCCGGCCTCCGAAATGGCGTGCCGAGGAAAAACCAGACCGGATCTGGCCTTGGAAAAGGCGTGCCGCGGAAAAACCGGGCCGGATCCGGCCTCCGAAACGGCGTGCCGCGGAAAAACGGGGCCGGATCCGGCCTCCGAAACGGCGTGCCGCGGAAAAACCGGGCCGGGTCCGGCCTCCGAAACGGCGTGCCGCGGAAAAACCGGGCCGGATCCGGCCTCCGAAACGGCGTGCGGCGGAAAAACCGGGCCGGATCCGGCCTCCGAAACGGCGTGCCGCGGAAAAACCGGGCCGGATCCGGCCTCCAAAACGGCGTGCCGCGGAAAATCCGGGCCGGATCCGGCCTCCGAAAGGGTGTGCCGCGGAAAAACCGGGCCAGATCCGGCCTCCGAAACGGCGTGCCGAGGAAAAACTGGGCCGGATCCGGCCTCCGAAACGGCGTGCCGCGGAAAAACCGGGCCGGATCCGGCCTCCGAAACGGCGTGTCGCGGAAAAACCGGGCCGGATCCGGCCTCCGAAATGGCGTGCCGAGGAAAAACCAGACCGGATCTGGCCTCGGAAAAGGCGTGCCGCGGAAAAACCGGGCCGGATCCAGCCTCCGAAACGGCGTGCCGCGGAAAAACCGGGCCGGATCCGGCCTCCGAAAGGGCGTGCCGCGGAAAAACCGGGCCGGATCCGGCCTCCGAAACGGCGTGCCGCGGAAAAACCGGGCCGGATCCGGCCTCCGAAACGGCGTGCCGAGGAAAAACCGGGCCGGATCCGGCCTCCGAAACGGCGTGCCGCAGAAAAACCGGGCCGGATCCGGCCTCCGAAACGGCGTGCCGCAGAAAAAATGGGCCGGATCCGGCCTCCGAAACGGCGTGCCGCGGAAAAACCGGGCCGGATCCGGCCTCCCAAAGGGCATGCCGCGGAAAAACCGGGCCGGGTCCGGCCTCCGAAACGGCGTGCGGCGGAAAAAACGGACCGGATCCGGCCTCCGAAACGGCGTGCCGCGGAACAACGGGGCCGGATCCGGCCTCCAAAACGGCGTGCCGCGGAAAAACGGGGCCGGATCCGGCCTCCGAAACGGCGTGCCGCGGAAAAACGGGGCCGGATCCGGCCTCCGAAACGGCGTGCCGCGGAAAAACCGGGCCGGATCCGGCCTCCGAAACGGCATGCCGCGGAAACACCGGGCCGGATCCGGCCTCCGAAACGGCATGCCGCGGAAAAACCGGGCCGGATCCGGCCTCCGAAACGGCGTGCCGTGGAAAAACCGGGCCGGATCCGGCCTCCGAAACGGCGTGCCGCGGAAAAACCGGGCCGGATCCGGCCTCCGAAACGGCGTGCCGCGGAAAAACGGGGCTGGATCCGGCCTCCGAAAAGGCGTGCCGCGGAAAAACCGGGCCGGATCCGGCCTCCGAAACGGCGTGCCGAGGAAAAACCGGGACGGATCCGGCCTCCGAAACGGCGTGCCGCGGAAAAACCGGGCCGGATCCGGCCTCCGAAACGGCGTGCCGCGGAAAAACCGGGCCGGATTGGGCCTCCGAAACGGCGTGCCGTGGAAAAACGGGGCCAGATCCGGCCTCCGAAACGGCGTGCTGTGGAAAAACCGGGCCGGATCGGGCCTCCGAAATGGCGTGCCGCGGAAAAACCAGACCGGATCTGGCCTCGGAAAAGGCGTGCCGCGGAAAAACCGGGCCGGATCCGGCCTCCGAAACGGCGTGCCGCGGAAAAACCGGGCCGGATCCGGCCTCCGAAATGGCGTGCCGCGGAAAAACCGGGCCGGATCCGGCCTCCGAAACGGCGTGCCGCGGAAAAACGGGGCCGGATCCGGCCTCCGAAACGGCGTGCCGCGGAAACACCGGGCCGGATACGGCCTCCGAAACGGCGTGCCGCGGAAACACCGGGCCGGATCCGGCCTCCGAAACGGCGTGCCGCGGAAAAACCAGACCGGATCCGGCCTCGGAAAAGGTGTGCCGCGGAAAAACCGGGCCGGATCCGGCCTCCGAAACGGCGTGCCGTGGAAAAACCGGGCCGGATCCGGCCTCCGAAACGGCGTGCCGCGGAAAAACCGGGCCGGATCCGGCCTCCGAAACGGCGTGCCGCGGAAAAACGGGGCTGGATCCGGCCTCCGAAACGGCGTGCCGCGGAAAAACCGGGCCGGATCCGGCCTCCGAAACGGCATGGCGCGGAAAAACCGGGCCGGATCCGGCCTCCGAAACGGCGTGCCGCGGAAAAACCAGACCGGATCCGGCCTCGGAAAAGGCGTGCCGCGGAAAAACGGGGCCGGATCCAGCCTCCGAAACGGCGTGCCACGGAAAAACCGGGCCGGATCCGGCCTCCGAAACGGCGTGCCGCGGAAAAACCGGGCTGGGTCCGGCCTCCGAAACGGCGTGCCGCGGAAAAACGGGGCCAGATCCGGCCTCCGAAACGGCGTGCCGCGGAAAAACCGGGCCGGATCGGGCCTCCGAAACGGCGTGCCGCGGAAAAACCGGGCCAGATCCGGCCTCCGAAAGGGCGTGCCGCGGAAAAACCGGGCCGGATCCGGCCTCCGAAATGGCGTGCGGCGGAAAAACCGGGCCGGATCCGGCCTCCGAAACGGCGTGCGGCGGAAAAACCGGGCCGGATCCGGCCTCCGAAACGGCGTGCCGCGGAAAAACCGGGCCGGATCCGGCCTCCGAAACGGCGTGCCGCGGAAAAACCGGGCCGGATCCGGCCTCGGAAACGGCGTGCCGCGGAAAAACCGGGCCGGATCCGGCCTCCGAAAGGGCGTGCCGCGGAAAAAACGGACCGGATCCGGCCTCCGAAACGGCGTGCCGCGGAAAAACCGGGCCGGATCCGGCCTCCGAAATGGCGTGCCGAGGAAAAACCAGACCGGATCTGGCCTCCGAAACGGCGTGCCGCGGAAAAACCGGGCCGGATCCGGCCTCCGAAACGGCATGGCGCGGAAAAACCAGGCCGGATCCGGCCTCCGAAACGGCGTGCCGCGGAAAAACCAGACCGGATCCGGCCTCCGAAACGGCGTGCCGCGGAAAAACGGGGCCGGATCCAGCCTCCGAAACGGCGTGCCACGGAAAAACCGGGCCGGATCCGGCCTCCGAAACGGCGTGCTGCGGAAAAACCGGGCCGGATCCGGCCTCCGAAACGGCGTGCCGCGGAAAAACGGGGCCGGATCCGGCCTCGGAAACGGCGTGCCGCGGAAAAACGGGGCCAGATCCGGCCTCCGAAACGGCGTGCCGCGGAAAAACCGGGCCGGATCGGGCCTCCGAAACGGCGTGCCGCGGAAAAATCGGGCCAGATCCGGCCTCCGAAACGGCGTGCCGCGGAAAAACGGGGCCGGATCCGGCCTCCGAAACGGCGTGCCGCGGAAAAACCGGGCCGGATCCGGCCTCCGAAACGGCGTGCCGCGGAAAAACGGGGCTGGATCCGGCCTCCGAAAAGGCGTGCCGCGGAAAAACCGGGCCGGATCCGGCCTCCGAAACGGCGTGCCGAGGAAAAACCGGGACGGATCCGGCCTCCGAAACGGCGTGCCGCGGAAAAACCGGGCCGGATCCGGCCTCCGAAACGGCGTGCCGCAGAAAAAATGGGCCGGATCCGGCCTCCGAAACGGCGTGCCGCGGAAAAACCGGGCCGGATCCGGCCTCCCAAAGGGCATGCCGCGGAAAAACCGGGCCGGGTCCGGCCTCCGAAACGGCGTGCGGCGGAAAAAACGGACCGGATCCGGCCTCCGAAACGGCGTGCCGCGGAACAACGGGGCCGGATCCGGCCTCCGAAACGGCGTGCCGCGGAAAAACCGGGCCGGATCCGGCCTCCGAAACGGCGTGCCGCGGAAAAACCGGGCCGGATCCGGCCTCCCAAAGGGCATGCCGCGGAAAAACCGGGCCGGGTCCGGCCTCCGAAACGGCGTGCCGCGGAAAAACTGGGCCGGATCCGGCCTCCGAAATGGCGTGCCGAGGAAAAACCGGGCCGGATCCGGCCTCCGAAACGGCGTGCCACGGAAAAACGGGGCCGGATCCGGCCTCCGAAACGGCGTGCCGCGGAAACACCGCGCCGGATACGGCCTCCGAAACGGCGTGCCGCGGAAACACCGGGCCGGATACGGCCTCCGAAACGGCGTGCCGCGGAAAAACCAGACCGGATCCGGCCTCCGAAAAGGTGTGCCGCGGAAAAACCGGGCCGGATCCGGCCTCCGAAACGGCGTGCCGCGGAAAAACCGGGCCGGATCCGGCCTCCGAAACGGCGTGCCGCGGAAAAACCGGGCCGGATCCGGCCTCCGAAACGGCGTGCCGCGGAAAAACCGGGCCGGATCCGGCCTCCGAAACGGCGTGCCGCGGAAAAACGGGGCCGGATCCGGCCTCCGAAACGGCGTGCCGAGGAAAAACCGGGCCGGATCCGGCCTCCGAAACGGCGTGCCGCAGAAAAACCGGGCCGGATCCGGCCTCCAAAACGGCGTGCCGCGGAAAAACGGGGCCGGATCCGGCCTCCGAAAAGGTGTGCCGCGGAAAAACCGGGCCGGATCCGGCCTCCGAAACGGCGTGCCGCGGAAAAACCGGGCCGGATCCGGCCTCCGAAACGGCGTGCCGTGGAAACACCGGGCCGGATCCGGCCTCCGAAACGGCGTGCTGCGGAAAAACCGGGCCGGATCCGGCCTCCGAAACGGCGTGCCGTGGAAAAACCGGGCCGGATCCGGCCTCCGAAACGGCGTGCCGCGGAAAAACCGGGCCGGATCCGGCCTCCGAAACGGCGTGCCGCGGAAAAACCGGGCCGGATCCGGCCTCCGAAACGGCGTGCCGCGGAAAAACCGGGCCGGATCCGGCCTCCGAAACGGCGTGCCGCGGAAAAACCGGGCCGGATCCGGCCTCCGAAACGGCGTGCCGCGGAAAAACCGGGCCGGATCCGGCCTCCGAAAAGGCGTGCCGCGGAAAAACGGGGCCGGATCCGGCCTCCGAAACGGCGTGCCACGGAAAAACCGGGCCGGATCCGGCCTCCGAAACGGCGTGCCGTGGAAAAACGGGGCCGGATCCGGCCTCCGAAACGGCGTGCCGCGGAAAAACGGGGCCGGATCCGGCCTCGGAAACGGCGTGCCGCGGAAAAACGGGGCCAGATCCGGCCTCCGAAACGGCGTGCCGCGGAAAAACCGGGCCGGATCGGGCCTCCGAAACGGCGTGCCGCGGAAAAACCGGGCCAGATCCGGCCTCCGAAACGGCGTGCCGCGGAAAAACGGGGCCGGATCCGGCCTCCGAAATGGCGTGCGGCGGAAAAACCGGGCCGGATCCGGCCTCCGAAACGGCGTGCGGCGGAAAAAACGGACCGGATCCGGCCTCCGAAACGGCGTGCCGCGGAAAAACGGGGCCGGATCCGGCCTCCGAAACGGCGTGCCGCGGAAAAACGGGGCCGGATCCGGCCTCCGAAAGGGCGTGCCGCGGAAAAAACGGACCGGATCCGGCCTCCGAAACGGCGTGCCGCGGAAAAACCGGGCTGGGTCCGGCCTCTGAAACGGCGTGCCGCGGAAAAACCGGGCCGGATCCGGCCTCCGAAATGGCGTGCCGAGGAAACACCGGGCCGGATCCGGCCTCGGAAAAGGCGTGCCGCGGAAAAACTGGGCCGGATCCGGCCTCCGAAACGGCGTGCCGCGGAAAAACCGGGCCGGATCCGGCCTCCGAAACGGCGTGCCGCGGAAAAACCGGGCCGGATCCGGCCTCCGAAATGGCGTGCCGAGGAAAAACCAGACCGGATCTGGCCTTGGAAAAGGCGTGCCGCGGAAAAACCGGGCCGGATCCGGCCTCCGAAATGGCGTGCCGCGGAAAAACGGGGCCGGATCCGGCCTCCGAAACGGCGTGCCGCGGAAAAACCGGGCCGGGTCCGGCCTCCGAAACGGCGTGCCGCGGAAAAACCGGGCCGGATCCGGCCTCCGAAACGGCGTGCCGCGGAAAAACCGGGCCGGATCCGGCCTCCGAAACGGCGTGCCGCGGAAAAACCGGGCCGGATCCGGCCTCCAAAACGGCGTGCCGCGGAAAATCCGGGCCGGATCCGGCCTCCGAAAGGGTGTGCCGCGGAAAAACCGGGCCAGATCCGGCCTCCGAAACGGCGTGCCGAGGAAAAACTGGGCCGGATCCGGCCTCCGAAACGGCGTGCCGCGGAAAAACCGGGCCGGATCCGGCCTCCGAAACGGCGTGTCGCGGAAAAACCGGGCCGGATCCGGCCTCCGAAATGGCGTGCCGAGGAAAAACCAGACCGGATCTGGCCTCGGAAAAGGCGTGCCGCGGAAAAACCGGGCCGGATCCAGCCTCCGAAACGGCGTGCCGCGGAAAAACCGGGCCGGATCCGGCCTCCGAAAGGGCGTGCCGCGGAAAAACCGGGCCGGATCCGGCCTCCGAAACGGCGTGCCGCGGAAAAACCGGGCCGGATCCGGCCTCCGAAACGGCGTGCCGAGGAAAAACCGGGCCGGATCCGGCCTCCGAAACGGCGTGCCGCAGAAAAACCGGGCCGGATCCGGCCTCCGAAACGGCGTGCCGCAGAAAAAATGGGCCGGATCCGGCCTCCGAAACGGCGTGCCGCGGAAAAACCGGGCCGGATCCGGCCTCCCAAAGGGCATGCCGCGGAAAAACCGGGCCGGGTCCGGCCTCCGAAACGGCGTGCGGCGGAAAAAACGGACCGGATCCGGCCTCCGAAACGGCGTGCCGCGGAACAACGGGGCCGGATCCGGCCTCCAAAACGGCGTGCCGCGGAAAAACGGGGCCGGATCCGGCCTCCGAAACGGCGTGCCGCGGAAAAACGGGGCCGGATCCGGCCTCCGAAACGGCGTGCCGCGGAAAAACCGGGCCGGATCCGGCCTCCGAAACGGCATGCCGCGGAAACACCGGGCCGGATCCGGCCTCCGAAACGGCATGCCGCGGAAAAACCGGGCCGGATCCGGCCTCCGAAACGGCGTGCCGTGGAAAAACCGGGCCGGATCCGGCCTCCGAAACGGCGTGCCGCGGAAAAACCGGGCCGGATCCGGCCTCCGAAACGGCGTGCCGCGGAAAAACGGGGCTGGATCCGGCCTCCGAAAAGGCGTGCCGCGGAAAAACCGGGCCGGATCCGGCCTCCGAAACGGCGTGCCGAGGAAAAACCGGGACGGATCCGGCCTCCGAAACGGCGTGCCGCGGAAAAACCGGGCCGGATCCGGCCTCCGAAACGGCGTGCCGCGGAAAAACCGGGCCGGATTGGGCCTCCGAAACGGCGTGCCGTGGAAAAACGGGGCCAGATCCGGCCTCCGAAACGGCGTGCTGTGGAAAAACCGGGCCGGATCGGGCCTCCGAAATGGCGTGCCGCGGAAAAACCAGACCGGATCTGGCCTCGGAAAAGGCGTGCCGCGGAAAAACCGGGCCGGATCCGGCCTCCGAAACGGCGTGCCGCGGAAAAACCGGGCCGGATCCGGCCTCCGAAATGGCGTGCCGCGGAAAAACCGGGCCGGATCCGGCCTCCGAAACGGCGTGCCGCGGAAAAACGGGGCCGGATCCGGCCTCCGAAACGGCGTGCCGCGGAAACACCGGGCCGGATACGGCCTCCGAAACGGCGTGCCGCGGAAACACCGGGCCGGATCCGGCCTCCGAAACGGCGTGCCGCGGAAAAACCAGACCGGATCCGGCCTCGGAAAAGGTGTGCCGCGGAAAAACCGGGCCGGATCCGGCCTCCGAAACGGCGTGCCGCGGAAAAACCGGGCCGGATCCGGCCTCCGAAACGGCGTGCCGCGGAAAAACCGGGCCGGATCCGGCCTCCGAAACGGCGTGCCGCGGAAAAACGGGGCTGGATCCGGCCTCCGAAACGGCGTGCCGCGGAAAAACCGGGCCGGATCCGGCCTCCGAAACGGCATGGCGCGGAAAAACCGGGCCGGATCCGGCCTCCGAAACGGCGTGCCGCGGAAAAACCAGACCGGATCCGGCCTCGGAAAAGGCGTGCCGCGGAAAAACGGGGCCGGATCCAGCCTCCGAAACGGCGTGCCACGGAAAAACCGGGCCGGATCCGGCCTCCGAAACGGCGTGCGGCGGAAAAACCGGGCCGGATACGGCCTCCGAAACGGCGTGCCGCGGAAAAACGGGGCCAGATCCGGCCTCCGAAACGGCGTGCCGCGGAAAAACCGGGCCGGATCCGGCCTCCGAAACGGCGTGCCGCGGAAAAACCGGGCCGGATTGGGCCTCCGAAACGGCGTGCCGTGGAAAAACGGGGCCAGATCCGGCCTCCGAAACGGCGTGCTGTGGAAAAACCGGGCCGGATCGGGCCTCCGAAATGGCGTGCCGCGGAAAAACCAGACCGGATCTGGCCTCGGAAAAGGCGTGCCGCGGAAAAACCGGGCCGGATCCGGCCTCCGAAACGGCGTGCCGCGGAAAAACCGGGCCGGATCCGGCCTCCGAAATGGCGTGCCGCGGAAAAACCGGGCCGGATCCGGCCTCCGAAACGGCGTGCCGCGGAAAAACGGGGCCGGATCCGGCCTCCGAAACGGCGTGCCGCGGAAACACCGGGCCGGATACGGCCTCCGAAACGGCGTGCCGCGGAAACACCGGGCCGGATCCGGCCTCCGAAACGGCGTGCCGCGGAAAAACCAGACCGGATCCGGCCTCGGAAAAGGTGTGCCGCGGAAAAACCGGGCCGGATCCGGCCTCCGAAACGGCGTGCCGCGGAAAAACCGGGCCGGATCCGGCCTCCGAAACGGCGTGCCGCGGAAAAACCGGGCCGGATCCGGCCTCCGAAACGGCGTGCCGCGGAAAAACGGGGCTGGATCCGGCCTCCGAAACGGCGTGCCGCGGAAAAACCGGGCCGGATCCGGCCTCCGAAACGGCATGGCGCGGAAAAACCGGGCCGGATCCGGCCTCCGAAACGGCGTGCCGCGGAAAAACCAGACCGGATCCGGCCTCGGAAAAGGCGTGCCGCGGAAAAACGGGGCCGGATCCAGCCTCCGAAACGGCGTGCCACGGAAAAACCGGGCCGGATCCGGCCTCCGAAACGGCGTGCGGCGGAAAAACCGGGCCGGATACGGCCTCCGAAACGGCGTGCCGCGGAAAAACGGGGCCAGATCCGGCCTCCGAAACGGCGTGCCGCGGAAAAACCGGGCCGGATCGGGCCTCCGAAACGGCGTGCCGCGGAAAAACCGGGCCAGATCCGGCCTCCGAAAGGGCGTGCCGCGGAAAAACCGGGCCGGATCCGGCCTCCGAAATGGCGTGCGGCGGAAAAACCGGGCCGGATCCGGCCTCCGAAACGGCGTGCGGCGGAAAAACCGGGCCGGATCCGGCCTCCGAAACGGCGTGCCGCGGAAAAGCCGGGCCGGATCCGGCCTCCGAAACGGCGTGCCGCGGAAAAACCGGGCCGGATCCGGCCTCGGAAACGGCGTGCCGCGGAAAAACCGGGCCGGATCCGGCCTCCGAAAGGGCGTGCCGCGGAAAAAACGGACCGGATCCGGCCTCCGAAACGGCGTGCCGCGGAAAAACCGGGCTGGGTCCGGCCTCCGAAACGGCGTGCCGCGGAAAAACCGGGCCGGATCCGGCCTCCGAAACGGCGTGCCGAGGAAACACCGGGCCGGATCCGGCCTCGGAAAAGGCGTGCCGCGGAAAAACCGGGCCGGATCCGGCCTCCGAAACGGCGTGCCGCGGAAAAACCGGGCCGGATCCGGCCTCCGAAATGGCGTGCCGAGGAAAAACCAGACCGGATCTGGCCTCCGAAACGGCGTGCCGCGGAAAAACCGGGCCGGATCCGGCCTCCGAAACGGCGTGCCGCGGAAAAACCGGGCCGGATCCGGCCTCCGAAACGGCGTGCCGCGGAAAAACCGGGCCGGATCCGGCCTCCGAAACGGCGTGCCGCGGAAAAACCGCGCCGGATACGGCCTCCGAAACGGCGTGCCGCGGAAAAACCGGGCCGGATCCGGCCTCCGAAACGGCGTGCGGCGGAAAAACCGGGCCGGATCCGGCCTCCGAAACGGCGTGCCGCGGAAAAACGGGGCCGGATCCGGCCTCCGAAACGGCGTGCCGCGGAAAAACCGGGCCGGATCCGGCCTCCGAAAGGGTGTGCCGCGGAAAAACCGGGCCAGATCCGGCCTCCGAAACGGCGTGCCGAGGAAAAACCGGGCCGGATCCGGCCTCCGAAACGGCGTGCCGAGGAAAAACCGGGCCGGATCCGGCCTCCGAAACGGCGTGCCGCGGAAAAACCGGGCCGGATCCGGCCTCCGAAACGGCGTGTCGCGGAAAAACCGGGCCGGATCCGGCCTCCGAAATGGCGTGCCGAGGAAAAACCAGACCGGATCTGGCCTCGGAAAAGGCGTGCCGCGGAAAAACCAGGCCGGATCCAGCCTCCGAAACGGCGTGCCGCGGAAAAACCGGGCCGGATCCGGCCTCCGAAAGGGCGTGCCGCGGAAAAACCGAGCCGGATCCGGCCTCCGAAACGGCGTGCCGCGGAAACACGGGGCCGGATCCGGCCTCCCAAAGGGCATGCCGCGGAAAAACCGGGCCAGGTCCGGCCTCCGAAACGGCGTGCGGCGGAAAAACCGGGCCGGATCCGGCCTCCGAAATGGCGTGCCGCGGAAAAACCGGGCCGGATCCGGCCTCCGAAACGGCGTGCCGCGGAAAAACCGGGCCGGATCCGGCCTCCGAAAGGGCGTGCCGCGGAAAAAACGGACCGGATCCGGCGTCCGAAACGGCGTGCCGCGGAAAAACCGGGCCGGGTCCGGCCTCCGAAACGGCGTGCCGCAGAAAAACCGGGCCGGATCCGGCCTCCGAAACGGCGTGCTGAGGAAACACCGGGCCGGATCCGGCCTCGGAAAAGGCGTGCCGCGGAAAAACCGGGCCGGATCCGGCCTCCGAAACGGCTAGCCGCGGAAAAACGGGGCCGGATCCGGCCTCCGAAACGGCGTGCCGCGGAAAAACCGGGCCGGATCCGGCCTCCGAAAGGGCGTGCCGCGGAAAAACCGGGCCGGATCCGGCCTCCGAAATGGCGTGCCGAGGAAAAACCAGACCGGATCTGGCCTCGGAAAAGGCGTGCCGCGGAAAAACCGGGCCGGATCCGGCCTCCGAAACGGCATGCCGCGGAAACACCGGGCCGGATCCGGCCTCCGAAACGGCGTGCCGCGGAAAAACCGGGCCGGATCCGGCCTCCGAAACGGCGTGCCGTGGAAAAACCGGGCCGGATCCGGCCTCCGAAACGGCGTGCCGCGGAAAAACCGGGCCGGATCCGGCCTCCGAAACGGCGTGCCGCGGAAAAACGGGGCTGGATCCGGCCTCCTAAAAGGCGTGCCGCGGAAAAACCGGGCCGGATCCGGCCTCCGAAACGGCGTGCCGAGGAAAAACCGGGCCGGATCCGGCCTCCGAAACGGCGTGCCGCGGAAAAACCAGACCGGATCCGGCCTCCGAAAAGGCGTGCCGCGGAAAAAACGGGGCCGGATCCAGCCTCCGAAACGGCGTGCCACGGAAAAACCGGGCTGGATCCGGCCTCCGAAACGGCGTGCCGCGGAAAAACCGGGCCGGATCCGGCCTCCGAAACGGCGTGCCGCGGAAAAACCGGGCCGGATCCGGCCTCCGAAACGGCGTGCCGTGGAAAAACGGGGCCGGATCCGGCCTCCGAAACGGCGTGTCGCGGAAAAACCGGGCCGGATTGGGCCTCCGAAACGGCGTGCCGCGGAAAAACGGGGCCAGATCCGGCCTCCGAAACGGCGTGCTGTGGAAAAACCGGGCCGGATCGGGCCTCCGAAATGGCGTGCGGCGGAAAAACCGGGCCGGATCCGGCTTCCGAAACGGCGTGCCGCGGAAAAACCGGGCCGGATCCGGCCTCCGAAACGGCGTGCCGCGGAAAAACCGGGCCGGATCCGGCCTCCGAAACGGCGTGCGGCGGAAAAACCAGGCCGGATCCGGCCTCCGAAACGGCGTGCCGCGGAAAAACCGGGCCGGATCCGGCTTCCGAAACGGCGTGCCGCGGAAAAACCGGGCCGGATCCGGCCTCCGAAACGGCGTGCCGCAGAAAAACCGGGCCGGATCCGGCCTCCGAAACGGCGTGCCGCAGAAAAAATGGGCCGGATCCGGCCTCCGAAACGGCGTGCCGCGGAAAAACCGGGCCGGATCCGGCCTCCGAAATGGCGTGCCGCGGAAAAACCGGGCCGGATCCGGCCTCCGAAACGGCGTGCCGCGGAAAAACCGGGCCGGATCCGGCCTCCGAAACGGCGTGCCGAGGAAAAACCGGGCCGGATCCGGCCTCCGAAACGGCGTGCCGCAGAAAAACCGGGCCGGATCCGGCCTCCGAAACGGCGTGCCGCAGAAAAAATGGGCCGGATCCGGCCTCCGAAACGGCGTGCCGCGGAAAAACCGGGCCGGATCCGGCCTCCGAAACGGCGTGCCGCGGAAAAACCGGGCCGGATCCGGCCTCCGAAACGGCGTGCCGCGGAAAAACCGGGCCGGATCCGGCCTCCGAAACGGCGTGCCGCGGAAAAACCGGGCCGGATCCGGCCTCCGAAACGGCGTGCCGCGGAAAAACAGGGCCGGATCCGGCCTCCAAAACGGCGTGCCGCAGAAAAAATGGGCCGGATCCGGCCTCCGAAACGGCGTGCCGCAGAAAAAATGGGCCGGATCCGGCCTCCGAAACGGCGTGCCGCGGAAAAACCGGGCCGGATCCGGCCTCCCAAAGGGCCTGCCGCGGAAAAACCGGGCCGGATCCAGCCTCCGAAACGGCGTGCAGCGGAAAAACCGGGCCGGATCCGGCCTCTAAAACGGCGTGCCGCGGAAAAACCGGGCCGGATCCGGCCTCCGAACGGGCGTTCCGCGGAAAAACCGGGCCGGATCCGGCCTCCGAAACGGCGTGCCGCGGAAAAACCGGGCCGGATCCGGCCTCCGAAACGGCGTGCCGCGGAAAAACCGGGCCGGAAACGGCCTCCGAAACGGCGTGCCGCAGAAAAACCGGGCCCGATCCGGCCTCCGAAACGGCGTGTCGCGGAAAAACCGGGCCGGATCCGGCCTCCGAAATGGCGTGCCGAGGAAAAACCAGACCGGATCTGGCCTCGGAAAAGGCGTGCCGCGGAAAAACCGGGCCGGATCCGGCCTCCGAAACGGCGTGCCGCGGAAAAACCGGGCCGGATACGGCCTCCAAAACGGCGTGCCGCGGAAAAAACGGGGCCGGATCCGGCCTCCGAGAAGGCGTGCCGCGGAAAAACCGGGCCGGATCCGGCCTCCGAAACGGCGTGCCGCGGAAAAACGGGGCCGGATCCGGCCTCCGAAACGGCGTGCCGCGGAAACACCGGGCCGGATCCGGCCTCCGAAACGGCGTGCCGCGGAAAAACCGGGCCGGATCCGGCCTCCGAAACGGCGTGCCGTGGAAAAACCGGGCCGGATCCGGCCTCCGAAACGGCGTGCCGCGGAAAAACCGGGCCGGATCCGGCCTCCGAAACGGCGTGCCGCGGAAAAACCGGGCCGGATCCGGCCTCGGAAACGGCGTGCCGCGGAAAAACCGGGCCGGATCCGGCCTCCGAAACGGCGTGCCGAGGAAAAACCGGGCCGGATCCGGCCTCCGAAACGGCGTGCCGCGGAAAAACCAGACCGGATCCGGCCTCCGAAAAGGGATGCCGCGGAAAAACGGGGCCGGATCCAGCCTCCGAAACGGCGTGCCACGGAAAAACCGGGCCGGATCCGGCCTCCGAAACGGAGTGCCGCGGAAAAACCGGGCCGGATCCGGCCTCCGAAACGGCGTGCCGCGGAAAAACCGGGCCGGATCCGGCCTCCGAAACGGCGTGCCGCGGAAAAACCGGGCCGGATTGGGCCTCCGAAACGGCGTGCCGTGGAAAAACGGGGCCAGATCCGGCCTCCGAAACGGCGTGCTGTGGAAAAACCGGGCCGGTTCGGGCCTCCGAAATGGCGTGCCGCGGAAAAACCAGACCGGATCTGGCCTCGGAAAAGGGGTGCCGCGGAAAAACCGGGCCGGATCCGGCCTCCGAAACGGCGTGCCGCGGAAACACCGGGCCGGATACGGCCTCCGAAACGGCGTGCCGCGGAAACACCGGGCCGGATCCGGCCTCCGAAACGGCGTGCCGCGGAAAAACCAGACCGGATCCGGCCTCGGAAAAGGTGTGCCGCGGAAAAACCGGGCCGGATCCGGCCTCCGAAACGGCGTGCCGTGGAAAAACCGGGCCGGATCCGGCCTCCGAAACGGCGTGCCGCGGAAAAACGGGGCCGGATCCGGCCTCCGAAACGGCGTGCCGCGGAAAAACGGGGCTGGATCCGGCCTCCGAAACGGCGTGCCGCAGAAAAACCGGGCCGGATCCGGCCTCCGAAACGGCATGGCGCGGAAAAACCGGGCCGGATCCGGCCTCCGAAACGGCGTGCCGCGGAAAAACCGGGCCGGATCCGGCCTCCCAAAGGGCCTGCCGCGGAAAAACCGGGCCGGGTCCGGCCTCCGAAACGGCGTGCGGCGGAAAAAACGGACCGGATCCGGCCTCCGAAACGGCGTGCCGCGGAACAACGGGGCCGGATCCGGCCTCCGAAACGGCGTGCCGCGGAAAAACCGGGCCGGATCTGGCCTCCGAAACGGCGTGCCGCGGAAAAACCGGGCCGGATCCGGCCTCCGAAACGGCGTGCCGCGGAAAAACCGGGCCGGATCCGGCCTCCGAAATGGCGTGCGGCGGAAAAACCGGGCCGGATCCGGCTTCCGAAACGGCGTGCCGCGGAAAAACCGGGCCGGATCCGGCCTCCGAAACGGCGTGCCGCGGAAAAACCGGGCCGGATCCGGCCTCCGAAACGGCGTGCCGTGGAAAAACCAGACCGGAAACGGCCTCGGAAAAGGGGTGCCGAGGAAAAACCGGGCCGGATCCGGCCTCCGAAACGGCGTGCCGCGGAAAAACCGGGCCGGATCCGGCCTCCGAAACGGCGTGCCGCGGAAAAACCGGGCCGGATCGGGCCTCCGAAACGGCGTGTCGCTGAAAAGCCAGACTGGATCCGGCCTCCTAAACGGCGTGCCGCGGAAAAACCGGGCCGGATCGGGCCTCCGAAACGGCGTGTCGCGGAAAAACCGGGCCGGATCCGGCCTCCGAAATGGCGTGCCGAGGAAAAACCAGACCCGATCTGGCCTCGGAAAAGGCGTGCCGCGGAAAAACCGGGCCGGATCGGGCCTCCGAAACGGCGTGCAGCGGAAAAACCGGGCCGGATCCAGCCTCCGAAACGGCGTGCAGCGGAAAAACCGGGCCGGATCCGGCCTCTAAAACGGCGTGCCGCGGAAAAACCGGGCCGGATCCGGCCTCCGAACGGGCGTTCCGCGGAAAAACCGGGCCGGATCCGGCCTCCGAAACGGCGTGCCGCGGAAAAACCGGGCCAGATCCGGCCTCCGAAACGGCGTGCCGCGGAAAAACCGGGCCGGAAACGGCCTCCGAAACGGCGTGCCGCAGAAAAACCGGGCCCGATCCGGCCTCCGAAACGGCGTGTCGCGGAAAAACCGGGCCGGATCCGGCCTCCGAAATGGCGTGCCGAGGAAAAACCAGACCGGATCTGGCCTCGGAAAAGGCGTGCCGCGGAAAAACCGGGCCGGATCCGGCCTCCGAAACGGCGTGCCGCGGAAAAACCGGGCCGGATACGGCCTCCAAAACGGCGTGCCGCGGAAAAACGGGGCCGGATCCGGCCTCCGAGAAGGCGTGCCGCGGAAAAACCGGGCCGGATCCGGCCTCCGAAACGGCGTGCCGCGGAAAAACGGGGCCGGATCCGGCCTCCGAAACGGCGTGCCGCGGAAACACCGGGCCGGATCCGGCCTCCGAAACGGCGTGCCGCGGAAAAACCGGGCCGGATCCGGCCTCCGAAACGGCGTGCCGTGGAAAAACCGGGCCGGATCCGGCCTCCGAAACGGCGTGCCGCGGAAAAACCGGGCCGGATCCGGCCTCCGAAACGGCGTGCCGCGGAAAAACCGGGCCGGATCCGGCCTCGGAAACGGCGTGCCGCGGAAAAACCGGGCCGGATCCGGCCTCCGAAACGGCGTGCCGAGGAAAAACCGGGCCGGATCCGGCCTCCGAAACGGCGTGCCGCGGAAAAACCAGACCGGATCCGGCCTCCGAAAAGGGATGCCGCGGAAAAACGGGGCCGGATCCAGCCTCCGAAACGGCGTGCCACGGAAAAACCGGGCCGGATCCGGCCTCCGAAACGGAGTGCCGCGGAAAAACCGGGCCGGATCCGGCCTCCGAAACGGCGTGCCGCGGAAAAACCGGGCCGGATCCGGCCTCCGAAACGGCGTGCCGCGGAAAAACCGGGCCGGATTGGGCCTCCGAAACGGCGTGCCGTGGAAAAACGGGGCCAGATCCGGCCTCCGAAACGGCGTGCTGTGGAAAAACCGGGCCGGTTCGGGCCTCCGAAATGGCGTGCCGCGGAAAAACCAGACCGGATCTGGCCTCGGAAAAGGGGTGCCGCGGAAAAACCGGGCCGGATCCGGCCTCCGAAACGGCGTGCCGCGGAAACACCGGGCCGGATACGGCCTCCGAAACGGCGTGCCGCGGAAACACCGGGCCGGATCCGGCCTCCGAAACGGCGTGCCGCGGAAAAACCAGACCGGATCCGGCCTCGGAAAAGGTGTGCCGCGGAAAAACCGGGCCGGATCCGGCCTCCGAAACGGCGTGCCGTGGAAAAACCGGGCCGGATCCGGCCTCCGAAACGGCGTGCCGCGGAAAAACGGGGCCGGATCCGGCCTCCGAAACGGCGTGCCGCGGAAAAACGGGGCTGGATCCGGCCTCCGAAACGGCGTGCCGCAGAAAAACCGGGCCGGATCCGGCCTCCGAAACGGCATGGCGCGGAAAAACCGGGCCGGATCCGGCCTCCGAAACGGCGTGCCGCGGAAAAACCAGACCGGATCCGGCCTCGGAAAAGGCGTGCCGCGGAAAAACGGGGCCGGATCCAGCCTCCGAAACGGCGTGCCACGGAAAAACCGGGCCGGATCCGGCCTCCGAAACGGCGTGCCGCGGAAAAACCGGGCCGGATCCGGCCTCCGAAACGGCGTGCCGCGGAAAAACGGGGCCGGATCCGGCCTCGGAAACGGCGTGCCGCGGAAAAACGGGGCCAGATCCGGCCTCCGAAACGGCGTGCCGCGGAAAAACCGGGCCGGATCGGGCCTCCGAAACGGCGTGCCGCGGAAAAACCGGGCCAGATCCGGCCTCCGAAACGGCGTGCCGTGGAAAAACCGGCCCGGTTCGGGCCTCCGAAATGGCGTGCGGCGGAAAAACCGGGCCGGATCCGGCCTCCGAAATGGCGTGCGGCGGAAAAACCGGGCCGGATCCGGCCTCCGAAACGGCGTGCCGCGGAAAAACCGGGCCGGATCCGGCCTCCGAAATGGCGTGCCGAGGAAACACCGGGCCGGATCCGGCCTCGGAAAAGGCGTGCCGCGGAAAAACCGGGCCGGATCCGGCCTCCGAAAGGGCGTGCCGCGGAAAAACCGGGCCGGATCCGGCCTCCGAAACGGCGTGCCGCGGAAAAACGGGGCCGGATCCGGCCTCCGAAATGGCGTGCCGAGGAAAAACCAGACCGGATCTGGCCTTGGAAAAGGCGTGCCGCGGAAAAACGGGGCCGGATCCGGCCTCCGAAACGGCGTGCCGCGGAAAAACCGGGCCGGGTCCGGCCTCCGAAACGGCGTGCCGCGGAAAAACCGGGCCGGATCCGGCCTCCGAAACGGCGTGCCGCGGAAAAACCGGGCCGGATCCGGCCTCCGAAACGGCGTGCGGCGGAAAAACCGGGCCGGATCCGGCCTCCGAAACGGCGTGCCGCGGAAAAACCGGGCCGGATCCGGCCTCCGAAACGGCGTGCCGCGGAAAATCCGGGCCGGATCCGGCCTCCGAAAGGGTGTGCCGCGGAAAAACCGGGCCAGATCCGGCCTCCGAAACGGCGTGCCGAGGAAAAACCGGGCCGGATCCGGCCTCCGAAACGGCGTGCCACGGAAAAACCGGGCTGGATCCGGCCTCCGAAACGGCGTGCCGCGGAAAAACCGGGCCAGATCCGGCCTCCGAAACGGCGTGCCGCGGAAAAACGGGGCCGGATCCGGCCTCCGAAACGGCGTGCCACGGAAAAACCGGGCCGGATCCGGCCTCCGAAACGGCGTGCCGCGGAAAAACCGGGCCGGATCCGGCCTCCGAAACGGCGTGCCGCGGAAAAACCGGGCCGGAAACGGCCTCCGAAATGGCGTGCCGAGGAAAAACCAGACCGGATCTGGCCTCGGAAAAGGCGTGCCGCGGAAAAACCGGGCCGGATCCGGCCTCCGAAACGGCGTGCCGCGGAAAAACCGGGCCGGATCCGGCCTCCGAAACGGCGTGCCGCGGAAAAACCGGGCCGGATCCGGCCTCCCAAAGGGCATGCCGTGGAAAAACCGGGCCGGGTCCGGCCTCCGAAACGGCGTGCCGCGGAACAACGGGGCCGGATCCGGCCTCCAAAACGGCGTGCCGCGGAAAAACGGGGCTGGATCCGGCCTCCGAAAAGGCGTGCCGCGGAAAAACCGGGCCGGAAACGGCCTCCGAAACGGCGTGCCGAGGAAAAACCGGGCAGGATCCGGCCTCCGAAACGGCGTGCCGCGGAAAAACCAGACCGGATCCGGCCTCCGAAAAGGCGTGCCGCGGAAAAACGGGGCCGGATCCAGCCTCCGAAACGGCGTGCCACGGAAAAACCGGGCTGGATCCGGCCTCCGAAACGGCGTGCCGCGGAAAAACCGGGCCGGATCCGGCCTCCGAAACGGCGTGCCGCGGAAAAACCGGGCTGGATCCGGCCTCCGAAACGGCGTGCCGCTGAAAAACGGGGCCGGATCCGGCCTCCGAAACGGCGTGCCGTGGAAAAACGGGGCCGGATCCGGCCTCCGAAACGGCGTGTCGCGGAAAAACCGGGCCGGATTGGGCCTCCGAAACGGCGTGCCGCGGAAAAACGGGGCCAGATCCGGCCTCCGAAACGGCGTGCTGTGGAAAAACCGGGCCGGATCGGGCCTCCGAAATGGCGTGCGGCGGAAAAACCGGGCCGGATCCGGCTTCCGAAACGGCGTGCCGCGGAAAAACCGGGCCGGTTCCGGCCTCCGAAACGGCGTGCCGAGGAAAAACCGGGCCGGATCCGGCCTCCGAAACGGCGTGCCGCGGAAAAACCGGGCCGGGTCCGGCCTCCGAAACGGCGTGCCGCAGAAAAACCGGGCCGGATCCGGCCTCCGAAACGGCGTGCGGCGGAAAAACCGGGCCGGATCCGGCCTCCCAAAGGGCATGCCGCGGAAAAACCGGGCCAGGTCCGGCCTCCGAAACGGCGTGCGGCGGAAAAACCGGGCCGGATCCGGCCTCCGAAATGGTGTGCGGCGGAAAAACCGGGCCGGATCCGGCCTCCGAAACGGCGTGCCGCGGAAAAACCGGGCCGGATCCGGCCTCCAAAACGGCGTGCCGCGGAAAATCCGGGCCGGATCCGGCCTCCGAAAGGGTGTGCCGCGGAAAAACCGGGCCAGATCCGGCCTCCGAAACGGCGTGCCGAGGAAAAACCGGGCCGGATCCGGCCTCCGAAACGGCGTGCCGCGGAAAAACCGGGCCGGATCCGGCCTCCGAAACGGCGTGTCGCGGAAAAACCGGGCCGGATCCGGCCTCCGAAATGGCGTGCCGCGGAAAAACCAGACCGGATCTGGCCTCGGAAAAGGCGTGCCGCGGAAAAACCGGGCCAGATCCAGCCTCCGAAACGGCGTGCCGCGGAAAAACCGGGCCGGATCCGGCCTCCGAAAGGGCGTGCCGCGGAAAAACCGGGCCGGATCCGGCCTCCGAAACGGTGTGCCGCGGAAAAACTGGGCCGGATCCGGCCTCCGAAACGGCGTGCCGCGGAAAAACGGGGCTGGATCCGGCCTCCGAAACGGCGTGCCGCGGAAAAACCGGGCCGGATCCGGCCTCCGAAACGGCATGGCGCGGAAAAACCGGGCCGGATCCGGCCTCCGAAACGGCGTGCCGCGGAAAAACCAGACCGGATCCGGCCTCGGAAAAGGCGTGCCGCGGAAAAACGGGGCCGGATCCAGCCTCCGAAACGGCGTGCCACGGAAAAACCGGGCCGGATCCGGCCTCCGAAACGGCGTGCCGCGGAAAAACCGGGCTGGATCCGGCCTCCGAAACGGCGTGCCGCGGAAAAACCGGGCTGGGTCCGGCCTCCGAAACGGCGTGCCGCGAAAAAACGGGGCCAGATCCGGCCTCCGAAACGGCGTGCCGCGGAAAAACCGGGCCGGATCGGGCCTCCGAAACGGCGTGCCGCGGAAAAACCGGGCCAGATCCGGCCTCCGAAACGGCGTGCCGCGGAAAAACCGGGCCGGATCGGGCCTCCGAAATGGCGTGCGGCGGAAAAACCGGGCCGGATCCGGCCTCCGAAACGGCGTGCGGCGGAAAAACCGGGCCGGATCCGGCCTCCGAAACGGCGTGCCGCGGAAAAACCGGGCCGGATCCGGCCTCCGAAACGGCGTGCCGCGGAAAAACCGGGCCGGATCCGGCCTCCGAAACGGCGTGCTGTGGAAAAACCGGGCCGGATCGGGCCTCCGAAATGGCGTGCGGCGGAAAAACCGGGCCGGATCCGGCTTCCGAAACGGCGTGCCGCGGAAAAACCGGGCCGGTTCCGGCCTCCGAAACGGCGTGCCGAGGAAAAACCGGGCCGGATCCGGCCTCCGAAACGGCGTGCCGCAGAAAAACCGGGCCGGGTCCGGCCTCCGAAACGGCGTGCCGCAGAAAAACCGGGCCGGATCCGGCCTCCGAAACGGCGTGCCGCGGAAACACCGGGCCGGATCCGGCCTCCCAAAGGGCATGCCGCAGAAAAACCGGGCCGGATCCGGCCTCCGAAACGGCGTGCGGCGGAAAAACCGGGCCGGATCCGGCCTCCGAAATGGCGTGCCGCGGAAAAACCGGGCCGGATCCGGCCTCCGAAACGGCGTGCCGCGGAAAAACCGGGCCAGATCCGGCCTCCGAAACGGCGTGCCGCGGAAAAACCGGGCCGGATCCGGCCTCCGAAACGGCGTGCCGCAGAAAAACCGGGCCGGATCCGGCCTCCGAAACGGCGTGCCGCAGAAAAAATGGGCCGGATCCGGCCTCCGAAACGGCGTGCCGCGGAAAAACCGGGCCGGATCCGGCCTCCGAAATGGCGTGCCGCGGAAAAACCGGGCCGGATCTGGCCTCCGAAACGGCGTGCCGCGGAAAAACCGGGCCGGATCCGGCCTCCGAAACGGCGTGCCGCGGAAAAACCGGGCCGGATCCGGCCTCCGAAACGGCGTGCCGCGGAAAAACCGGGCCGGATCCGGCCTCCGAAACGGCGTGCCGCAGAAAAACCGGGCCGGATCCGGCCTCCGAAACGGCGTGCCGCAGAAAAAACGGGCCGGATCCGGCCTCCGAAACGGCGTGCCGCGGAAAAACCGGGCCGGATCCGGCCTCCCAAAGGGCATGCCGCGGAAAAACCGGGCCGGGTCCGGCCTCCGAAACGGCGTGCCGCGGAAAAACCGGGCCGGATACGGCCTCCGAAACGGCGTGCCGCGGAAAAACGGGGCCGGATCCGGCCTCTGAGAAGGTGTGCCGCGGAAAAACCGGGCCGGATCCGGCCTCCGAAACGGCGTGCCGCGGAAAAACGGGGCCGGATCCGGCCTCCGAAACGGCGTGCCGCGGAAACACCGGGCCGGATCCGGCCTCCGAAACGGCGTGCCGCGGAAAAACCGGGCCGGATCCGGCCTCCGAAACGGCGTGCCGTGGAAAAACCGGGCCGGATCCGGCCTCCGAAACGGCGTGCCGCGGAAAAACCGGGCCGGATCCGGCCTCCGAAACGGCGTGCCGCGGAAAAACCGGGCCGGATCCGGCCTCCGAAACGGCGTGCCGCGGAAAAACCGGGCCGGATCCGGCCTCCGAAACGGCGTGCCGCGGAAAAACCGGGCCGGATCCGGCCTCCGAAACGGCGTGCCGCGGAAAAACCAGACCGGATCCGGCCTCCGAAAAGGGATGCCGCGGAAAAACGGGGCCGGATCCAGCCTCCGAAACGGCGTGCCACGGAAAAACCGGGCCGGATCCGGCCTCCGAAACGGTGTGCCGCGGAAAAACCGGGCCGGATCCGGCCTCCGAAACGGCGTGCCGCGGAAAAACCGGGCCGGATCGGGCCTCCGAAACGGCGTGCCGCGGAAAAACCGGGCCAGATCCGGCCTCCGAAACGGCGTGCCGCGGAAAAACCGGCCCGGTTCGGGCCTCCGAAATGGCGTGCGGCGGAAAAACCGGGCCGGATCCGGCCTCCGAAACGGCGTGCGGCGGAAAAACCGGGCCGGATCCGGCCTCCGAAACGGCGTGCCGCGGAAAAACCGGGCCGGATCCGGCCTCCGAAATGGCGTGCCGAGGAAACACCGGGCCGGATCCGGCCTCCCAAAGGGCATGCCGCAGAAAAACCGGGCCAGGTCCGGCCTCCGAAACGGCGTGCGGCGGAAAAACCGGGCCGGATCCGGCCTCCGAAATGGCGTGCCGCGGAAAAACCGGGCCGGATCCGGCCTCCGAAACGGCGTGCCGCGGAAAAACCGGGCCGGATCCGGCCTCCGAAACGGCGTGCCGCGGAAAAACCGGGCCGGATCCGGCCTCCGAAACGGCGTGCCGCGGAAAAACCGGGCCGGATCCGGCCTCCGAAACGGCGTGCCGCAGAAAAACCGGGCCGGATCCGGCCTCCGAAACGGCGTGCCGCAGAAAAAATGGGCCGGATCCGGCCTCCGAAACGGCGTGCCGCGGAAAAACCGGGCCGGATCCGGCCTCCGAAACGGCGTGCCGCGGAAAAACCGGGCCGGATCCGGCCTCCGAAACGGCGTGCCGCGGAAAAACCGGGCCGGATCCGGCCTCCGAAACGGCGTGCCGCGGAAAAACCGGGCCGGATCCGGCCTCCGAAACGGCGTGCCGAGGAAAAACCGGGCCGGATCCGGCCTCCGAAACGGCGTGCCGCAGAAAAACCGGGCCGGATCCGGCCTCCGAAACGGCGTGCCGCAGAAAAAATGGGCCGGATCCGGCCTCCGAAACGGCGTGCCGCGGAAAAACCGGGCCGGATCCGGCCTCCCAAAGGGCATGCCGCGGAAAAACCGGGCCGGATCCGGCCTCCGAAACGGCGTGCCGCGGAAAAACCGGGCCGGATACGGCCTCCGAAACGGCGTGCTGCGGAAAAACGGGGCCGGATCCGGCCTCCGAGAAGGTGTGCCGCGGAAAAACCGGGCCGGATCCGGCCTCCGAAACGGCGTGCCGCGGAAAAACGGGGCCGGATCCGGCCTCCGAAACGGCGTGCCGCGGAAACACCGGGCCGGATCCGGCCTCCGAAACGGCGTGCCGCGGAAAAACCGGGCCGGATCCGGCCTCCGAAACGGCGTGCCGTGGAAAAACCGGGCCGGATCCGGCCTCCGAAACGGCGTGCCGCGGAAAAACCGGGCCGGATCCGGCCTCCGAAACGGCGTGCCGTGGAAAAACCGGGCCGGATCCGGCCTCCGAAACGGCGTGCCGCGGAAAAACCGGGCCGGATCCGGCCTCCGAAACGGCGTGCCGCGGAAAAACCGGGCCGGATCCGGCCTCCAAAACGGCGTGCCGCGGAAAAACCGGGCCGGATCCGGCCTCCGAAACGGCGTGCCGCGGAAAAACCGGGCCGGATCCGGCCTCCGAAACGGCGTGCCGCGGAAAAACCAGACCGGATCCGGCCTCCGAAAAGGGATGCCGCGGAAAAACGGGGCCGGATCCAGCCTCCGAAACGGCGTGCCACGGAAAAACCGGGCCGGATCCGGCCTCCGAAACGGTGTGCCGCGGAAAAACCGGGCCGGATCCGGCCTCCGAAACGGCGTGCCGCGGAAAAACCGGGCCGGATCGGGCCTCCGAAACGGCGTGCCGCGGAAAAACCGGGCCAGATCCGGCCTCCGAAACGGCGTGCCGCGGAAAAACCGGCCCGGTTCGGGCCTCCGAAATGGCGTGCGGCGGAAAAACCGGGCCGGATCCGGCCTCCGAAACGGCGTGCGGCGGAAAAACCGGGCCGGATCCGGCCTCCGAAACGGCGTGCCGCGGAAAAACCGGGCCGGATCCGGCCTCCGAAATGGCGTGCCGAGGAAACACCGGGCCGGATCCGGCCTCCCAAAGGGCATGCCGCAGAAAAACCGGGCCAGGTCCGGCCTCCGAAACGGCGTGCGGCGGAAAAACCGGGCCGGATCCGGCCTCCGAAATGGCGTGCCGCGGAAAAACCGGGCCGGATCCGGCCTCCGAAACGGCGTGCCGCGGAAAAACCGGGCCGGATCCGGCCTCCGAAACGGCGTGCCGCGGAAAAACCGGGCCGGATCCGGCCTCCGAAACGGCGTGCCGCGGAAAAACCGGGCCGGATCCGGCCTCCGAAACGGCGTGCCGCAGAAAAACCGGGCCGGATCCGGCCTCCGAAACGGCGTGCCGCAGAAAAAATGGGCCGGATCCGGCCTCCGAAATGGCGTGCCGCGGAAAAACCGGGCCGGATCCGCCCTCCGAAACGGCGTGCCGCGGAAAAACCGGGCCGGATCCGGCCTCCGAAACGGCGTGCCGCGGAAAAACCGGGCCGGATCCGGCCTCCGAAACGGCGTGCCGCGGAAAAACCGGGCCGGATCCGGCCTCCGAAACGGCGTGCCGAGGAAAAACCGGGCCGGATCCGGCCTCCGAAACGGCGTGCCGCAGAAAAACCGGGCCGGATCCGGCCTCCGAAACGGCGTGCCGCAGAAAAAATGGGCCGGATCCGGCCTCCGAAACGGCGTGCCGCGGAAAAACCGGGCCGGATCCGGCCTCCCAAAGGGCATGCCGCGGAAAAACCGGGCCGGGTCCGGCCTCCGAAACGGCGTGCCGCGGAAAAACCGGGCCGGATACGGCCTCCGAAACGGCGTGCCGCGGAAAAACGGGGCCGGATCCGGCCTCCGAGAAGGTGTGCCGCGGAAAAACCGGGCCGGATCCGGCCTCCGAAACGGCGTGCCGCGGAAAAACCAGACCGGATCCGGCCTCCGAAACGGCGTGCCGCGGAAACACCGGGCCGGATCCGGCCTCCGAAACGGCGTGCCGCGGAAAAACCGGGCCGGATCCGGCCTCCGAAACGGCGTGCCGTGGAAAAACCGGGCCGGATCCGGCCTCCGAAACGGCGTGCCGCGGAAAAACCGGGCCGGATCCGGCCTCCGAAACGGCGTGCCGCGGAAAAACCGGGCCGGATCCGGCCTCCGAAACGGCGTGCCGCGGAAAAACCGGGCCGGATCCGGCCTCCGAAACGGCGTGCCGAGGAAAAACCGGGCCGGATCCGGCCTCCGAAACGGCGTGCCGCGGAAAAACCAGACCGGATCCGGCCTCCGAAAAGGGATGCCGCGGAAAAACGGGGCCGGATCCAGCCTCCGAAACGGCGTGCCACGGAAAAACCGGGCCGGATCCGGCCTCCGAAACGGTGTGCCGCGGAAAAACCGGGCCGGATCCGGCCTCCGAAACGGCGTGCCGCGGAAAAACCGGGCCGGATCCGGCCTCCGAAACGGCGTGCCGCGGAAAAACCGGGCCGGATTGGGCCTCCGAAACGGCGTGCCGTGGAAAAACGGGGCCAGATCCGGCCTCCGAAACGGCGTGCTGTGGAAAAACCGGGCCGGATCGGGCCTCCGAAATGGCGTGCCGCGGAAAAACCAGACCGGATCTGGCCTCGGAAAAGGGGTGCCGCGGAAAAACCGGGCCGGATCCGGCCTCCGAAACGGCGTGCCGCGGAAAAAACGGGCCAGATCCGGCCTCCGAAACGGCGTGCCGCGGAAAAACCGGGCCGGATCCGGCCTCCGAAAGGGTGTGCCGCGGAAAAACGGGGCCGGATCCGGCCTCCGAAACGGCGTGCCGCGGAAACACCGGGCCGGATACGGCCTCCGAAACGGCGTGCCGCGGAAACACCAGGCCGGATCCGGCCTCCGAAACGGCGTGCCGCGGAAAAACCAGACCGGATCCGGCCTCGGAAAAGGTGTGCCGCGGAAAAACCGGGCCGGATCCGGCCTCCGAAACGGCGTGCCGTGGAAAAACCGGGCCGGATCCGGCCTCCGAAACGGCGTGCCGCGGAAAAACCGGGCCGGATCCGGCCTCCGAAACGGCGTGCCGCGGAAAAACGGGGCTGGATCCGGCCTCCGAAACGGCGTGCCGCGGAAAAACCGGGCCGGATCCGGCCTCCGAAACGGCATGGCGCGGAAAAACCGGGCCGGATCCGGCCTCCGAAACGGCGTGCCGCGGAAAAACCAGACCGGATCCGGCCTCGGAAAAGGCGTGCCGCGGAAAAACGGGGCCGGATCCAGCCTCCGAAACGGCGTGCCACGGAAAAACCGGGCCGGATCCGGCCTCCGAAACGGCGTGCCGCGGAAAAACGGGGCCGGATCCGGCCTCCGAAACGGCGTGCCGCGGAAAAACGGGGCCAGATCCGGCCTCCGAAACGGCGTGCCGCGGAAAAACCGGGCCGGATCGGGCCTCCGAAACGGCGTGCCGCGGAAAAACCGGGCCAGATCCGGCCTCCGAAACGGCGTGCCGCGGAAAAACCGGCCCGGTTCGGGCCTCCGAAAAGGCGTGCGGCGGAAAAACCGGGCCGGATCCGGCCTCCGAAACGGCGTGCGGCGGAAAAACCGGGCCGGATCCGGCCTCCGAAACGGCGTGCCGCGGAAAAACCGGGCCGGATCCGGCCTCCGAAATGGCGTGCCGAGGAAACACCGGGCCGGATCCGGCCTCGGAAAAGGCGTGCCGCGGAAAAACCGGGCCGGATCCGGCCTCCGAAAGGGCGTGCCGCGGAAAAACCGGGCCGGATCCGGCCTCCGAAACGGCGTGCCGCGGAAAAACCGGGCCGGATCCGGCCTCCGAAATGGCGTGCCGAGGAAAAACCAGACCGGATCTGGCCTTGGAAAAGGCGTGCCGCGGAAAAACGGGGCCGGATCCGGCCTCCGAAACGGCGTGCCGCGGAAAAACCGGGCCGGATCCGGCCTCCGAAACGGCGTGCGGCGGAAAAACCGGGCCGGATCCGGCCTCCGAAACGGCGTGCCGCGGAAAAACCGGGCCGGATCCGGCCTCCGAAACGGCGTGCGGCGGAAAAACCGGGCCGGATCCGGCCTCCGAAACGGCGTGCCGCGGAAAAACCGGGCCGGATCCGGCCTCCAAAACGGCGTGCCGCGGAAAATCCGGGCCGGATCCGGCCTCCGAAAGGGTGTGCCGCGGAAAAACCGGGCCAGATCCGGCCTCCGAAACGGCGTGCCGCGGAAAAACCGGGCCGGATCCGGCCTCCGAAACGGCGTGCCGCGGAAAAACCGGGCCGGATCCGGCCTCCGAAACGGCGTGTCGCGGAAAAACCGGGCCGGATCCGGCCTCCGAAATGGCGTGCCGCGGAAAAACCAGACCGGATCTGGCCTCGGAAAAGGCGTGCCGCGGAAAAACCGGGCCGGATCCAGCCTCCGAAACGGCGTGCCGCGGAAAAACCGGGCCGGATCCGGCCTCCGAAAGGGCGTGCCGCGGAAAAACCGGGCCGGATCCGGCCTCCGAAATGGCGTGCCGCGGAAAAACGGGGCTGGATCCGGCCTCCGAAACGGCGTGCCGCGGAAAAACCGGGCCGGATCCGGCCTCCGAAACGGCATGGCGCGGAAAAACCGGGCCGGATCCGGCCTCCGAAACGGCGTGCCGCGGAAAAACCAGACCGGATCCGGCCTCCGAAATGGCGTGCCGAGGAAACACCGGGCCGGATCCGGCCTCCGAAACGGCGTGCCGCGGAAAAACCGGGCCGGATCCGGCCTCCGAAACGGCGTGCCGCGGAAAAACCGGGCCGGAAACGGCCTCCGAAATGGCGTGCCGAGGAAAAACCAGACCGGATCTGGCCTCGGAAAAGGCGTGCCGCGGAAAAACCGGGCCGGATCCGGCCTCCGAAACGGCGTGCCGCGGAAAAACGGGGCCGGATCCGGCCTCCGAAACGGCGTGCCGCGGAAAAACCGGGCCGGATCCGGCCTCCCAAAGGGCATGCCGTGGAAAAACCGGGCCGGGTCCGGCCTCCGAAACGGCGTGCCGCGGAACAACGGGGCCGGATCCGGCCTCCAAAACGGCGTGCCGCGGAAAAACGGGGCTGGATCCGGCCTCCGAAAAGGCGTGCCGCGGAAAAACCGGGCCGGAAACGGCCTCCGAAACGGCGTGCCGAGGAAAAACCGGGCCGGATCCGGCCTCCGAAACGGCGTGCCGCGGAAAAACCAGACCAGATCCGGCCTCCGAAAAGGCGTGCCGCGGAAAAACGGGGCCGGATCCAGCCTCCGAAACGGCGTGTCGCGGAAAAACCGGGCCGGATTGGGCCTCCGAAACGGCGTGCCGCGGAAAAACGGGGCCAGATCCGGCCTCCGAAACGGCGTGCTGTGGAAAAACCGGGCCGGATCGGGCCTCCGAATTGGCGTGCGGCGGAAAAACCGGGCCGGATCCGGCTTCCGAAACGGCGTGCCGCGGAAAAACCGGGCCGGTTCCGGCCTCCGAAACGGCGTGCCGAGGAAAAACCGGGCCGGATCCGGCCTCCGAAACGGCGTGCCGAGGAAAAACCGGGCCGGGTCCGGCCTCCGAAACGGCGTGCCGCAGAAAAACCGGGCCGGATCCGGCCTCCGAAACGGCGTGCCGCGGAAACACCGGGCCGGATCCGGCCTCCCAAAGGGCATGCCGCGGAAAAACCGGGCCAGGTCCGGCCTCCGAAACGGCGTGCGGCGGAAAAACCGGGCCGGATCCGGCCTCCGAAATGGCGTGCCGCGGAAAAACCGGGCCGGATCCGGCCTCCGAAACGGCGTGCCGCGGAAAAACCGGGCCGGATCCGGCCTCCGAAACGGCGTGCCGCGGAAAAACCGGGCCGGATCCGGCCTCCAAAACGGCGTGCCGCGGAAAATCCGGGCCGGATCCGGCCTCCGAAAGGGTGTGCCGCGGAAAAACCGGGCCAGATCCGGCCTCCGAAACGGCGTGCCGCGGAAAAACCGGGCCGGATCGGGCCTCCGAAACGGCGTGCCGCGGAAAAACCGGGCCAGATCCGGCCTCCGAAACGGCGTGCCGCGCAAAAACCGGGCCGGATCGGGCCTCCGAAATGGCGTGCGGCGGAAAAACCGGGCCGGATCCGGCCTCCGAAACGGCGTGCGGCGGAAAAACCGGGCCGGATCCGGCCTCCGAAACGGCGTGCCGCGGAAAAACCGGGCCGGATCCGGCCTCCGAAACGGCGTGCCGCGGAAAAACCGGGCCGGATCCGGCCTCCGAAACGGCGTGCTGTGGAAAAACCGGGCCGGATCGGGCCTCCGAAATGGCGTGCGGCGGAAAAACCGGGCCGGATCCGGCTTCCGAAACGGCGTGCCGCGGAAAAACCGGGCCGGATCCGGCCTCCGAAACGGCGTGCCGAGGAAAAACCGGGCCGGATCCGGCCTCCGAAACGGCGTGCCGCGGAAAAACCGGGCCGGGTCCGGCCTCCGAAACGGCGTGCCGCAGAAAAACCGGGCCGGATCCGGCCTCCGAAACGGCGTGCCGCGGAAACACCGGGCCGGATCCGGCCTCCCAAAGGGCATGCCGCAGAAAAACCGGGCCAGGTCCGGCCTCCGAAACGGCGTGCGGCGGAAAAACCGGGCCGGATCCGGCCTCCGAAATGGCGTGCCGCGGAAAAACCGGGCCGGATCCGGCCTCCGAAACGGCGTGCCGCGGAAAAACCGGGCCGGATCCGCCCTCCGAAACGGCGTGCCGAGGAAAAACCGGGCCGGATCCGGCCTCCGAAACGGCGTGCCGCGGAAAAACCGGGCCGGATCCGGCCTCCGAAACGGCGTGCCGCAGAAAAACCGGGCCGGATCCGGCCTCCGAAACGGCGTGCCGCAGAAAAAATGGGCCGGGTCCGGCCTCCGAAACGGCGTGCCGCGGAAAAACCGGGCCGGATCCGGCCTCCGAAATGGCGTGCCGCGGAACAACGGGGCCGGATCCGGCCTCCAAAACGGCGTGCCGCGGAAAATCCGGGCCGGATCCGGCCTCCGAAAGGGTGTGCCGCGGAAAAACCGGGCCAGATCCGGCCTCCGAAACGGCGTGCCGCGGAAAAACCGGGCCGGATCGGGCCTCCGAAACGGCGTGCCGCGGAAAAACCGGGCCAGATCCGGCCTCCGAAACGGCGTGCCGCGCAAAAACCGGGCCGGATCGGGCCTCCGAAATGGCGTGCGGCGGAAAAACCGGGCCGGATCCGGCCTCCGAAACGGCGTGCGGCGGAAAAACCGGGCCGGATCCGGCCTCCGAAACGGCGTGCCGCGGAAAAACCGGGCCGGATCCGGCCTCCGAAACGGCGTGCCGCGGAAAAACCGGGCCGGATCCGGCCTCCGAAACGGCGTGCTGTGGAAAAACCGGGCCGGATCGGGCCTCCGAAATGGCGTGCGGCGGAAAAACCGGGCCGGATCCGGCTTCCGAAACGGCGTGCCGCGGAAAAACCGGGCCGGATCCGGCCTCCGAAACGGCGTGCCGAGGAAAAACCGGGCCGGATCCGGCCTCCGAAACGGCGTGCCGCGGAAAAACCGGGCCGGGTCCGGCCTCCGAAACGGCGTGCCGCAGAAAAACCGGGCCGGATCCGGCCTCCGAAACGGCGTGCCGCGGAAACACCGGGCCGGATCCGGCCTCCCAAAGGGCATGCCGCAGAAAAACCGGGCCAGGTCCGGCCTCCGAAACGGCGTGCGGCGGAAAAACCGGGCCGGATCCGGCCTCCGAAATGGCGTGCCGCGGAAAAACCGGGCCGGATCCGGCCTCCGAAACGGCGTGCCGCGCAAAAACCGGGCCGGATCCGCCCTCCGAAACGGCGTGCCGAGGAAAAACCGGGCCGGATCCGGCCTCCGAAACGGCGTGCCGCGGAAAAACCGGGCCGGATCCGGCCTCCGAAACGGCGTGCCGCAGAAAAACCGGGCCGGATCCGGCCTCCGAAACGGCGTGCCGCAGAAAAAATGGGCCGGGTCCGGCCTCCGAAACGGCGTGCCGCGGAAAAACCGGGCCGGATCCGGCCTCCGAAATGGCGTGCCGCGGAACAACGGGGCCGGATCCGGCCTCCGAAACGGCGTGCCGCGGAAAAACCGGGCCGGATCCGGCCTCCGAAACGGCGTGCCGAGGAAAAACCGGGCCGGATCCGGCCTCCGAAACGGCGTGCCGCAGAAAAACCGGGCCGGATCCGGCCTCCGAAACGGCGTGCCGCAGAAAAAATGGGCCGGATCCGGCCTCCGAAACGGCGTGCCGCGGAAAAACCGGGCCGGATCCGGCCTCCCAAAGGGCATGCCGCGGAAAAACCGGGCCGGGTCCGGCCTCCGAAACGGCGTGCGGCCAAAAAACGGACCGGATCCGGCCTCCGAAACGGCGTGCCGCGGAACAACGGGGCCGGATCCGGCCTCCGAAACGGCGTGCCGCGGAAAAACCGGGCCGGATCCGGCCTCCGAAACGGCGTGCCGCGGAAAAACGGGGCCGGATCCAGCCTCCGAAACGGCGTGCCGCAGAAAAACCGGGCCGGATCCGGCCTCCGAAACGGCGTGCCGCGGAAACACCGGGCCGGATCCGGCCTCCCAAAGGGCATGCCGCAGAAAAACCGGGCCAGGTCCGGCCTCCGAAACGGCGTGCGGCGGAAAAACCGGGCCGGATCCGGCCTCCGAAATGGCGTGCCGCGGAAAAACCGGGCCGGATCCGGCCTCCGAAACGGCGTGCCGCGGAAAAACCGGGCCGGATCCGCCCTCCGAAACGGCGTGCCGAGGAAAAACCGGGCCGGATCCGGCCTCCGAAACGGCGTGCCGCGGAAAAACCGGGCCGGATCCGGCCTCCGAAACGGCGTGCCGCAGAAAAACCGGGCCGGATCCGGCCTCCGAAACGGCGTGCCGCAGAAAAAATGGGCCGGGTCCGGCCTCCGAAACGGCGTGCCGCGGAAAAACCGGGCCGGATCCGGCCTCCGAAATGGCGTGCCGCGGAACAACGGGGCCGGATCCGGCCTCCGAAACGGCGTGCCGCGGAAAAACCGGGCCGGATCCGGCCTCCGAAACGGCGTGCCGAGGAAAAACCGGGCCGGATCCGGCCTCCGAAACGGCGTGCCGCAGAAAAACCGGGCCGGATCCGGCCTCCGAAACGGCGTGCCGCAGAAAAAATGGGCCGGATCCGGCCTCCGAAACGGCGTGCCGCGGAAAAACCGGGCCGGATCCGGCCTCCCAAAGGGCATGCCGCGGAAAAACCGGGCCGGGTCCGGCCTCCGAAACGGCGTGCGGCCAAAAAACGGACCGGATCCGGCCTCCGAAACGGCGTGCCGCGGAACAACGGGGCCGGATCCGGCCTCCGAAACGGCGTGCCGCGGAAAAACCGGGCCGGATCCGGCCTCCGAAACGGCGTGCCGCGGAAAAACGGGGCCGGATCCAGCCTCCGAAACGGCGTGCCGCGGAAAAACCGGGCCGGATCCGGCCTCCGAAACGGCATGCCGCGGAAACACCGGGCCGGATCCGGCCTCCGAAACGGCGTGCCGCGGAAAAACGGGGCCGGATCCGGCCTCCGAAACGGCGTGCCGCGGAAAAACCGGGCCGGATCCGGCCTCCGAAACGGCGTGCCGCGGAAAAACCGGGCCGGGTCCGGCCTCCGAAACGGCGTGCCGCAGAAAAAATGGGCCGGGTCCGGCCTCCGAAACGGCGTGCCGCGGAAAAACCGGGCCGGATCCGGCCTCCGAAATGGCGTGCCGCGGAACAACGGGGCCGGATCCGGCCTCCGAAACGGCGTGCCGCGGAAAAACCGGGCCGGATCCGGCCTCCGAAACGGCGTGCCGAGGAAAAACCGGGCCGGATCCGGCCTCCGAAACGGCGTGCCGCAGAAAAACCGGGCCGGATCCGGCCTCCGAAACGGCGTGCCGCAGAAAAAATGGGCCGGATCCGGCCTCCGAAACGGCGTGCCGCGGAAAAACCGGGCCGGATCCGGCCTCCCAAAGGGCATGCCGCGGAAAAACCGGGCCGGGTCCGGCCTCCGAAACGGCGTGCCGCGGAAAAAACGGACCGGATCCGGCCTCCGAAACGGCGTGCCGCGGAAAAACCGGGCCGGATCCGGCCTCCGAAACGGCGTGCCGCGGAAAAACCGGGCCGGATCCGGCCTCCGAAACGGCGTGCCGCGGAAAAACGGGGCCGGATCCGGCCTCCGAAACGGCGTGCCGCGGAAAAACCGGGCCGGATCCGGCCTCCGAAACGGCATGCCGCGGAAACACCGGGCTGGATCCGGCCTCCGAAACGGCGTGCCGCGGAAAAACCGGGCTGGATCCGGCCTCCGAAACGGCGTGCCGCGGAAAAACCGGGCCGGGTCCGGCCTCCGAAACGGCGTGCCGCAGAAAAACCGGGCCGGATCCGGCCTCCGAAATGGCGTGCCGAGGAATCACCGGGCCGGATCCGGCCTCGGAAAAGGCGTGCCGCGGAAAAACCGGGCCGGATCCGGCCTCCGAAACGGCTAGCCGCGGAAAAACCGGGCCGGATCCGGCCTCCGAAACGGCGTGCCGCGGAAAAACCGGGCCGGATCCGGCCTCCGAAACGGCGTGCCGCGGAAAAACCGGGCCGGATCCGGCCTCCGAAATGGCGTGCCGAGGAAAAACCAGACCGGATCTGGCCTCGGAAAAGGCGTGCCGCGGAAAAACCGGGCCGGATCCGGCCTCCGAAACGGCGTGCCGCGGAAAAACCGGGCCGGATCCGGCCTCCGAAACGGCGTGCCGCGGAAACACCGGGCCGGATCGGGCCTCCGAAACGGCGTGCGGCGGAAAAACCAGGCCGGATCCAGCCTCCGAAACGGCGTGCCGCGGAAAAACGGGGCCGGATCCGGCCTCCGAAACGGCGTGCCGCGGAAAAACCGGGCCGGATCCGGCCTCCGAAACGGCGTGCCGCGGAAAAACCAGACCGGATCCGGCCTCCGAAACGGCATGCCGCGGAAAAACCGGGCCGGATCCGGCCTCCGAAACGGCGTGCCGAGGAAAAACCGGGCCGGATCCGGCCTCCGAAACGGCGTGCCGCAGAAAAACGGGGCCGGATCCGGCCTCCGAAACAACGTGCCGCAGAAAAAACGGGCCGGATCCGGCCTCCGAAACGGCGTGCCGCGGAAAAACCGGGCCGGATCCGGCCTCCCAAAGGGCATGCCGCGGAAAAACCGGGCCGGGTCCGGCCTCCGAAACGGCGTGCGGCGGAAAAACCGGGCCGGGTCCGGCCTCCGAAACGGCGTGCCGCGGAAAAACGGGGCCGGATCCGGCCTCCGAAACGGCGTGCCGCGGAAAAACCGGGCCGGATCCGGCCTCCGAAACGGCGTGCCGCGGAAACACCGGGCTGGATCCGGCCTCCGAAACGGCGTGCCGCGGAAAAACCGGGCCGGATCCGGCCTCCGAAACGGCGTGCGGCGGAACAACGGGGCCGGATCCGGCCTCCGAAAGGGCGTGCCGCGGAACAACGGGGCCGGATCCGGCCTCCGAAACGGCGTGCCGCGGAAAAACCAGGCCGGATCCAGCCTCCGAAACGGCGTGCGGCGGAAAAACCGGGCCGGATCCGGCCTCCGAAACGGCGTGCCGCGGAAAAACCGGGCCAGATCCGGCCTCCGAAACGGCGTGCCGCGGAAAAACCGGGCCGGATACGGCCTCCGAAACGGCGTGCCGAGGAAAAACCGGGCCGGGTCCGGCCTCCGAAACGGCGTGCCGCAGAAAAACCGGGCCGGATCCGGCCTCCGAAACGGCGTGCCGCAGAAAAAACGGGGCTGGATCCGGCCTCCCAAAGGGCATGCCGCGGAAAAACCGGGCCGGGTCCGGCCTCCGAAACGGCGTGCGGCGGAAAAACCGGGCCGGATCCGGCCTCCGAAACGGCGTGCCGCGGAAAAACCGGGCCGGATCCGGCCTCCGAAATGGCGTGCCGAGGAAACACCTGGCCGGATCCGGCCTCAGAAAAGGCGTGCCGCGGAAAAACCGGGCCGGATCCGGCCTCTGAAACGGCGTGCCGCGGAAAAACCGGGCCGGATCCGGCCTCCGAAATGGCGTGCCGAGGAAACACCGGGCCGGATCCGGCCTCGGAAAAGGCGTGCCGCGGAAAAACGGGGCCGGATCCGGCCTCCGAAACGGCGTGCCGCGGAAAAACCGGGCCGGATCCGGCCTCCGAAACGGTGTGCTGCGGAAAAACGGGGCCGGATCCGGCCTCCAAAACGGCGTGCCGCGGAAAAACCGGGCCGGATCCGGCCTCCGAAACGGCGTGCCGCGGAAAAACCGGGCCGGATCCGGCCTCCGAAACGGCGTGCCGCAGAAAAACCGGGCCGGATCCGGCCTCCGAAACAACGTGCCGCAGAAAAAACGGGCCGGATCCGGCCTCCGAAACGGCGTGCCGCGGAAAAACCGGGCCGGATCCGGCCTCCGAAACGGCGTGCCGCGGAAACACCGGGCCGGATCCGGCCTCCCAAAGGGCATGCCGCAGAAAAACCGGGCCAGGTCCGGCCTCCGAAACGGCGTGCGGCGGAAAAACCGGGCCGGATCCGGCCTCCGAAATGGCGTGCCGCGGAAAAACCGGGCCGGATCCGGCCTCCGAAACGGCGTGCCGCGGAAAAACCGGGCCGGATCCGCCCTCCGAAACGGCGTGCCGAGGAAAAACCGGGCCGGATCCGGCCTCCGAAACGGCGTGCCGCGGAAAAACCGGGCCGGATCCGGCCTCCGAAACGGCGTGCCGCAGAAAAACCGGGCCGGATCCGGCCTCCGAAACGGCGTGCCGCAGAAAAAATGGGCCGGGTCCGGCCTCCGAAACGGCGTGCCGCGGAAAAACCGGGCCGGATCCGGCCTCCGAAATGGCGTGCCGCGGAACAACGGGGCCGGATCCGGCCTCCAAAACGGCGTGCCGCGGAAAATCCGGGCCGGATCCGGCCTCCGAAAGGGTGTGCCGCGGAAAAACCGGGCCAGATCCGGCCTCCGAAACGGCGTGCCGCGGAAAAACCGGGCCGGATCGGGCCTCCGAAACGGCGTGCCGCGGAAAAACCGGGCCAGATCCGGCCTCCGAAACGGCGTGCCGCGCAAAAACCGGGCCGGATCGGGCCTCCGAAATGGCGTGCGGCGGAAAAACCGGGCCGGATCCGGCCTCCGAAACGGCGTGCGGCGGAAAAACCGGGCCGGATCCGGCCTCCGAAACGGCGTGCCGCGGAAAAACCGGGCCGGATCCGGCCTCCGAAACGGCGTGCCGCGGAAAAACCGGGCCGGATCCGGCCTCCGAAACGGCGTGCTGTGGAAAAACCGGGCCGGATCGGGCCTCCGAAATGGCGTGCGGCGGAAAAACCGGGCCGGATCCGGCTTCCGAAACGGCGTGCCGCGGAAAAACCGGGCCGGATCCGGCCTCCGAAACGGCGTGCCGAGGAAAAACCGGGCCGGATCCGGCCTCCGAAACGGCGTGCCGCGGAAAAACCGGGCCGGGTCCGGCCTCCGAAACGGCGTGCCGCAGAAAAACCGGGCCGGATCCGGCCTCCGAAACGGCGTGCCGCGGAAACACCGGGCCGGATCCGGCCTCCCAAAGGGCATGCCGCAGAAAAACCGGGCCAGGTCCGGCCTCCGAAACGGCGTGCGGCGGAAAAACCGGGCCGGATCCGGCCTCCGAAATGGCGTGCCGCGGAAAAACCGGGCCGGATCCGGCCTCCGAAACGGCGTGCCGCGGAAAAACCGGGCCGGATCCGCCCTCCGAAACGGCGTGCCGAGGAAAAACCGGGCCGGATCCGGCCTCCGAAACGGCGTGCCGCGGAAAAACCGGGCCGGATCCGGCCTCCGAAACGGCGTGCCGCAGAAAAACCGGGCCGGATCCGGCCTCCGAAACGGCGTGCCGCAGAAAAAATGGGCCGGGTCCGGCCTCCGAAACGGCGTGCCGCGGAAAAACCGGGCCGGATCCGGACTCCGAAATGGCGTGCCGCGGAACAACGGGGCCGGATCCGGCCTCCGAAACGGCGTGCCGCGGAAAAACCGGGCCGGATCCGGCCTCCGAAACGGCGTGCCGAGGAAAAACCGGGCCGGATCCGGCCTCCGAAACGGCGTGCCGCAGAAAAACCGGGCCGGATCCGGCCTCCGAAACGGCGTGCCGCAGAAAAAATGGGCCGGATCCGGCCTCCGAAACGGCGTGCCGCGGAAAAACCGGGCCGGATCCGGCCTCCCAAAGGGCATGCCGCGGAAAAACCGGGCCGGGTCCGGCCTCCGAAACGGCGTGCGGCGGAAAAAACGGACCGGATCCGGCCTCCGAAACGGCGTGCCGCGGAACAACGGGGCCGGATCCGGCCTCCGAAACGGCGTGCCGCGGAAAAACCGGGCCGGATCCGGCCTCCGAAACGGCGTGCCGCGGAAAAACGGGGCCGGATCCAGCCTCCGAAACGGCGTGCCGCGGAAAAACCGGGCCGGATCCGGCCTCCGAAACGGCATGCCGCGGAAACACCGGGCCGGATCCGGCCTCCGAAACGGCGTGCCGCGGAAAAACGGGGCCGGATCCGGCCTCCGAAACGGCGTGCCGCGGAAAAACCGGGCCGGATCCGGCCTCCGAAACGGCGTGCCGCGGAAAAACCGGGCCGGGTCCGGCCTCCGAAACGGCGTGCCGCAGAAAAAATGGGCCGGGTCCGGCCTCCGAAACGGCGTGCCGCGGAAAAACCGGGCCGGATCCGGCCTCCGAAATGGCGTGCCGCGGAACAACGGGGCCGGATCCGGCCTCCGAAACGGCGTGCCGCGGAAAAACCGGGCCGGATCCGGCCTCCGAAACGGCGTGCCGAGGAAAAACCGGGCCGGATCCGGCCTCCGAAACGGCGTGCCGCAGAAAAACCGGGCCGGATCCGGCCTCCGAAACGGCGTGCCGCAGAAAAAATGGGCCGGATCCGGCCTCCGAAACGGCGTGCCGCGGAAAAACCGGGCCGGATCCGGCCTCCCAAAGGGCATGCCGCGGAAAAACCGGGCCGGGTCCGGCCTCCGAAACGGCGTGCCGCGGAAAAAACGGACCGGATCCGGCCTCCGAAACGGCGTGCCGCGGAACAACGGGGCCGGATCCGGCCTCCGAAACGGCGTGCCGCGGAAAAACCGGGCCGGATCCGGCCTCCGAAACGGCGTGCCGCGGAAAAACGGGGCCGGATCCGGCCTCCGAAACGGCGTGCCGCGGAAAAACCGGGCCGGATCCGGCCTCCGAAACGGCATGCCGCGGAAACACCGGGCTGGATCCGGCCTCCGAAACGGCGTGCCGCGGAAAAACCGGGCTGGATCCGGCCTCCGAAACGGCGTGCCGCGGAAAAACCGGGCCGGGTCCGGCCTCCGAAACGGCGTGCCGCAGAAAAACCGGGCCGGATCCGGCCTCCGAAATGGCGTGCCGAGGAATCACCGGGCCGGATCCGGCCTCGGAAAAGGCGTGCCGCGGAAAAACCGGGCCGGATCCGGCCTCCGAAACGGCTAGCCGCGGAAAAACCGGGCCGGATCCGGCCTCCGAAACGGCGTGCCGCGGAAAAACCGGGCCGGATCCGCCCTCCGAAACGGCGTGCCGCGGAAAAACCGGGCCGGATCCGGCCTCCGAAATGGCGTGCCGAGGAAAAACCAGACCGGATCTGGCCTCGGAAAAGGCGTGCCGCGGAAAAACCGGGCCGGATCCGGCCTCCGAAACGGCGTGCCGCGGAAAAACCGGGCCGGATCCGGCCTCCGAAACGGCGTGCCGCGGAAACACCGGGCCGGATCGGGCCTCCGAAACGGCGTGCGGCGGAAAAACCAGGCCGGATCCAGCCTCCGAAACGGCGTGCCGCGGAAAAACGGGGCCGGATCCGGCCTCCGAAACGGCGTGCCGCGGAAAAACCGGGCCGGATCCGGCCTCCGAAACGGCGTGCCGCGGAAAAACCGGGCCGGATCCGGCCTCCGAAACGGCATGCCGCGGAAAAACCGGGCCGGATCCGGCCTCCGAAACGGCGTGCCGAGGAAAAACCGGGCCGGATCCGGCCTCCGAAACGGCGTGCCGCAGAAAAACGGGGCCGGATCCGGCCTCCGAAACAACGTGCCGCAGAAAAAACGGGCCGGATCCGGCCTCCGAAACGGCGTGCCGCGGAAAAACCGGGCCGGATCCGGCCTCCCAAAGGGCATGCCGCGGAAAAACCGGGCCGGGTCCGGCCTCCGAAACGGCGTGCGGCGGAAAAACCGGGCCGGGTCCGGCCTCCGAAACGGCGTGCCGCGGAAAAACGGGGCCGGATCCGGCCTCCGAAACGGCGTGCCGCGGAAAAACCGGGCCGGATCCGGCCTCCGAAACGGCGTGCCGCGGAAACACCGGGCTGGATCCGGCCTCCGAAACGGCGTGCCGCGGAAAAACCGGGCCGGATCCGGCCTCCGAAACGGCGTGCGGCGGAAAAACCGGGCCGGATCCGGCCTCCGAAAGGGCGTGCCGCGGAACAACGGGGCCGGATCCGGCCTCCGAAACGGCGTGCCGCGGAAAAACCAGGCCGGATCCAGCCTCCGAAACGGCGTGCGGCGGAAAAACCGGGCCGGATCCGGCCTCCGAAACGGCGTGCCGCGGAAAAACCGGGCCAGATCCGGCCTCCGAAACGGCGTGCCGCGGAAAAACCGGGCCAGATCCGGCCTCCGAAACGGCGTGCCGAGGAAAAACCGGGCCGGGTCCGGCCTCCGAAACGGCGTGCCGCAGAAAAACCGGGCCGGATCCGGCCTCCGAAACGGCGTGCCGCAGAAAAAACGGGCCGGATCCGGCCTCCGAAACGGCGTGCCGCGGAAAAACGGGGCCGGATCCGGCCTCCCAAAGGGCATGCCGCGGAAAAACCGGGCCGGGTCCGGCCTCCGAAACGGCGTGCGGCGGAAAAACCGGGCCGGATCCGGCCTCCGAAACGGCGTGCCGCGGAAAAACCGGGCCGGATCCGGCCTCCGAAATGGCGTGCCGAGGAAACACCTGGCCGGATCCGGCCTCAGAAAAGGCGTGCCGCGGAAAAACCGGGCCGGATCCGGCCTCTGAAACGGCGTGCCGCGGAAAAACCGGGCCGGATCCGGCCTCCGAAATGGCGTGCCGAGGAAACACCGGGCCGGATCCGGCCTCGGAAAAGGCGTGCCGCGGAAAAACGGGGCCGGATCCGGCCTCCGAAACGGCGTGCCGCGGAAAAACCGGGCCGGATCCGGCCTCCGAAACGGTGTGCCGCGGAAAAACGGGGCCGGATCCGGCCTCCAAAACGGCGTGCCGCGGAAAAACCGGGCCGGATCCGGCCTCCGAAACGGCGTGCCGCGGAAAAACCGGGCCGGATCCGGCCTCCGAAACGGCGTGCCGCAGAAAAACCGGGCCGGATCCGGCCTCCGAAACAACGTGCCGCAGAAAAAACGGGCCGGATCCGGCCTCCGAAACGGCGTGCCGCGGAAAAACCGGGCCGGATCCGGCCTCCGAAACGGCGTGCCGCGGAAAAACCGGGCCGGATCCGGCCTCCGAAACGGCGTGCCGCGGGAAAACCGGGCCGGATCCGGCCTCCGAAACGGCGTGCCGCAGAAAAACCGGGCCGGATCCGGCCTCCGAAACAACGTGCCGCAGAAAAAACGGGCCGGATCCGGCCTCCGAAACGGCGTGCCGCGGAAAAACCGGGCCGGATCCGGCCTCCCAAAGGGCATGCCGCGGAAACACCGGGCCGGATCCGGCCTCCGAAACGGCGTGCCGCGGAAAAACCGGGCCGGATCCGGCCTCCGAAACGGCGTGCCGCGGAAAAACGGGGCTGGATCCGGCCTCCGAAAAGGCGTGCCGCGGAAAAACCGGGCCGGAAACGGCCTCCGAAACGGCGTGCCGAGGAAAAACCGGGCCGGATCCGGCCTCCGAAACGGCGTGCCGCGGAAAAACCAGACCGGATCCGGCCTCCGAAAAGGCGTGCCGCGGAAAAACGGGGCCGGATCCAGCCTCCGAAACGGCGTGCCACGGAAAAACCGGGCTGGATCCGGCCTCCGAAACGGCGTGCCGCGGAAAAACCGGGCCGGATCCGGCCTCCGAAACGGCGTGCCGCGGAAAAACCGGGCTGGATCCGGCCTCCGAAACGGCGTGCCGCTGAAAAACGGGGCCGGATCCGGCCTCCGAAACGGCGTGCCGTGGAAAAACGGGGCCGGATCCGGCCTCCGAAACGGCGTGTCGCGGAAAAACCGGGCCGCATTGGGCCTCCGAAACGGCGTGCCGCGGAAAAACGGGGCCAGATCCGGCCTCCGAAACGGCGTGCTGTGGAAAAACCGGGCCGGATCGGGCCTCCGAAATGGCGTGCGGCGGAAAAACCGGGCCGGATCCGGCTTCCGAAACGGCGTGCCGCGGAAAAACAGGGCCGGTTCCGGCCTCCGAAACGGCGTGCCGCGGAAAAACGGGGCCGGATCCGGCCTCCGAAACGGCGTGCCGCGGAAAAACCGGGCCGGGTCCGGCCTCCGAAACGGCGTGCCGCAGAAAAACCGGGCCGGATCCGGCCTCCGAAACGGCGTGCCGCGGAAACACCGGGCCGGTTCCGGCCTCCGAAACGGCGTGCCGAGGAAAAACCGGGCCGGATCCGGCCTCCGAAACGGCGTGCCGCGGAAAAACCGGGCCGGGTCCGGCCTCCGAAACGGCGTGCCACGGAAAAAACCGGGCCAGATCCGGCCTCCGAAACGGCGTGCCGCAGAAAAAACGGGCCGGATCCGGCCTCCGAAACGGCGTGCCGCGGAAAAACGGGGCCGGATCCGGCCTCCCAAAGGGCATGCCGCGGAAAAACCGGGCCGGGTCCGGCCTCCGAAACGGCGTGCGGCGGAAAAACCGGGCCGGATCCGGCCTCCGAAACGGCGTGCCGCGGAAAAACCGGGCCGGATCCGGCCTCCGAAATGGCGTGCCGAGGAAACACCTGGCCGGATCCGGCCTCAGAAAAGGCGTGCCGCGGAAAAACCGGGCCGGATCCGGCCTCTGAAACGGCGTGCCGCGGAAAAACCGGGCCGGATCCGGCCTCCGAAATGGCGTGCCGAGGAAACACCGGGCCGGATCCGGCCTCGGAAAAGGCGTGCCGCGGAAAAACGGGGCCGGATCCGGCCTCCGAAACGGCGTGCCGCGGAAAAACCGGGCCGGATCCGGCCTCCGAAACGGTGTGCTGCGGAAAAAACGGGGCCGGATCCGGCCTCCAAAACGGCGTGCCGCGGAAAAACCGGGCCGGATCCGGCCTCCGAAACGGCGTGCCACGGAAAAACCGGGCCGGATCCGGCCTCCGAAACGGCGTGCCGCAGAAAAACCGGGCCGGATCCGGCCTCCGAAACAACGTGCCGCAGAAAAAACGGGCCGGATCCGGCCTCCGAAACGGCGTGCCGCGGAAAAACCGGGCCGGATCCGGCCTCCGAAACGGCGTGCCGCGGAAAAACCGGGCCGGATCCGGCCTCCGAAACGGCGTGCCGCGGGAAAACCGGGCCGGATCCGGCCTCCGAAACGGCGTGCCGCAGAAAAACCGGGCCGGATCCGGCCTCCGAAACAACGTGCCGCAGAAAAAACGGGCCGGATCCGGCCTCCGAAACGGCGTGCCGCGGAAAAACCGGGCCGGATCCGGCCTCCCAAAGGGCATGCCGCGGAAACACCGGGCCGGATCCGGCCTCCGAAACGGCGTGCCGCGGAAAAACCGGGCCGGATCCGGCCTCCGAAACGGCGTGCCGCGGAAAAACCGGGCCGGATCCGGCCTCCGAAACGGCGTGCCGAGGAAAAACCGGGCCGGATCCGGCCTCCGAAACGGCGTGCCGCAGAAAAACGGGGCCGGATCCGGCCTCCGAAACAACGTGCCGCAGAAAAAACGGGCCGGATCCGGCCTCCGAAACGGCGTGCCGCGGAAAAACCGGGCCGGATCCGGCCTCCCAAAGGGCATGCCGCGGAAAAACCGGGCCGGGTCCGGCCTCCGAAACGGCGTGCGGCGGAAAAACCGGGCCGGGTCCGGCCTCCGAAACGGCGTGCCGCGGAAAAACGGGGCCGGATCCGGCCTCCGAAACGGCGTGCCGTGGAAAAACCGGGCCGGATCCGGCCTCCGAAACGGCGTGCCGCGGAAACACCGGGCTGGATCCGGCCTCCGAAACGGCGTGCCGCGGAAAAACCGGGCCGGATCCGGCCTCCGAAACGGCGTGCGGCGGAAAAACCGGGCCGGATCCGGCCTCCGAAAGGGCGTGCCGCGGAACAACGGGGCCGGATCCGGCCTCCGAAACGGCGTGCCGCGGAAAAACCAGGCCGGATCCAGCCTCCGAAACGGCGTGCGGCGGAAAAACCGGGCCGGATCCGGCCTCCGAAACGGCGTGCCGCGGAAAAACCGGGCCAGATCCGGCCTCCGAAACGGCGTGCCGCGGAAAAACCGGGCCAGATCCGGCCTCCGAAACGGCGTGCCGAGGAAAAACCGGGCCGGGTCCGGCCTCCGAAACGGCGTGCCGCAGAAAAACCGGGCCGGATCCGGCCTCCGAAACGGCGTGCCGCAGAAAAAACGGGCCGGATCCGGCCTCCGAAACGGCGTGCCGCGGAAAAACGGGGCCGGATCCGGCCTCCCAAAGGGCATGCCGCGGAAAAACCGGGCCGGGTCCGGCCTCCGAAACGGCGTGCGGCGGAAAAACCGGGCCGGATCCGGCCTCCGAAACGGCGTGCCGCGGAAAAACCGGGCCGGATCCGGCCTCCGAAATGGCGTGCCGAGGAAACACCTGGCCGGATCCGGCCTCAGAAAAGGCGTGCCGCGGAAAAACCGGGCCGGATCCGGCCTCTGAAACGGCGTGCCGCGGAAAAACCGGGCCGGATCCGGCCTCCGAAATGGCGTGCCGAGGAAACACCGGGCCGGATCCGGCCTCGGAAAAGGCGTGCCGCGGAAAAACGGGGCCGGATCCGGCCTCCGAAACGGCGTGCCGCGGAAAAACCGGGCCGGATCCGGCCTCCGAAACGGTGTGCCGCGGAAAAACGGGGCCGGATCCGGCCTCCAAAACGGCGTGCCGCGGAAAAACCGGGCCGGATCCGGCCTCCGAAACGGCGTGCCGCGGAAAAACCGGGCCGGATCCGGCCTCCGAAACGGCGTGCCGCAGAAAAACCGGGCCGGATCCGGCCTCCGAAACAACGTGCCGCAGAAAAAACGGGCCGGATCCGGCCTCCGAAACGGCGTGCCGCGGAAAAACCGGGCCGGATCCGGCCTCCGAAACGGCGTGCCGCGGAAAAACCGGGCCGGATCCGGCCTCCGAAACGGCGTGCCGCGGGAAAACCGGGCCGGATCCGGCCTCCGAAACGGCGTGCCGCAGAAAAACCGGGCCGGATCCGGCCTCCGAAACAACGTGCCGCAGAAAAAACGGGCCGGATCCGGCCTCCGAAACGGCGTGCCGCGGAAAAAACCGGGCCGGATCCGGCCTCCCAAAGGGCATGCCGCGGAAACACCGGGCCGGATCCGGCCTCCGAAACGGCGTGCCGCGGAAAAACCGGGCCGGATCCGGCCTCCGAAACGGCGTGCCGCGGAAAAACGGGGCTGGATCCGGCCTCCGAAAAGGCGTGCCGCGGAAAAACCGGGCCGGAAACGGCCTCCGAAACGGCGTGCCGAGGAAAAACCGGGCCGGATCCGGCCTCCGAAACGGCGTGCCGCGGAAAAACCAGACCGGATCCGGCCTCCGAAAAGGCGTGCCGCGGAAAAACGGGGCCGGATCCAGCCTCCGAAACGGCGTGCCACGGAAAAACCGGGCTGGATCCGGCCTCCGAAACGGCGTGCCGCGGAAAAACCGGGCCGGATCCGGCCTCCGAAACGGCGTGCCGCGGAAAAACCGGGCTGGATCCGGCCTCCGAAACGGCGTGCCGCTGAAAAACGGGGCCGGATCCGGCCTCCGAAACGGCGTGCCGTGGAAAAACGGGGCCGGATCCGGCCTCCGAAACGGCGTGTCGCGGAAAAACCGGGCCGCATTGGGCCTCCGAAACGGCGTGCCGCGGAAAAACGGGGCCAGATCCGGCCTCCGAAACGGCGTGCTGTGGAAAAACCGGGCCGGATCGGGCCTCCGAAATGGCGTGCGGCGGAAAAACCGGGCCGGATCCGGCTTCCGAAACGGCGTGCCGCGGAAAAACAGGGCCGGTTCCGGCCTCCGAAACGGCGTGCCGCGGAAAAACGGGGCCGGATCCGGCCTCCGAAACGGCGTGCCGCGGAAAAACCGGGCCGGGTCCGGCCTCCGAAACGGCGTGCCGCAGAAAAACCGGGCCGGATCCGGCCTCCGAAACGGCGTGCCGCGGAAACACCGGGCCGGTTCCGGCCTCCGAAACGGCGTGCCGAGGAAAAACCGGGCCGGATCCGGCCTCCGAAACGGCGTGCCGCGGAAAAACCGGGCCGGGTCCGGCCTCCGAAACGGCGTGCCACGGAAAAACCGGGCCAGATCCGGCCTCCGAAACGGCGTGCCGCAGAAAAAACGGGCCGGATCCGGCCTCCGAAACGGCGTGCCGCGGAAAAACGGGGCCGGATCCGGCCTCCCAAAGGGCATGCCGCGGAAAAACCGGGCCGGGTCCGGCCTCCGAAACGGCGTGCGGCGGAAAAACCGGGCCGGATCCGGCCTCCGAAACGGCGTGCCGCGGAAAAACCGGGCCGGATCCGGCCTCCGAAATGGCGTGCCGAGGAAACACCTGGCCGGATCCGGCCTCAGAAAAGGCGTGCCGCGGAAAAACCGGGCCGGATCCGGCCTCTGAAACGGCGTGCCGCGGAAAAACCGGGCCGGATCCGGCCTCCGAAATGGCGTGCCGAGGAAACACCGGGCCGGATCCGGCCTCGGAAAAGGCGTGCCGCGGAAAAACGGGGCCGGATCCGGCCTCCGAAACGGCGTGCCGCGGAAAAACCGGGCCGGATCCGGCCTCCGAAACGGTGTGCTGCGGAAAAACGGGGCCGGATCCGGCCTCCAAAACGGCGTGCCGCGGAAAAACCGGGCCGGATCCGGCCTCCGAAACGGCGTGCCGCGGAAAAACCGGGCCGGATCCGGCCTCCGAAACGGCGTGCCGCAGAAAAACCGGGCCGGATCCGGCCTCCGAAACAACGTGCCGCAGAAAAAACGGGCCGGATCCGGCCTCCGAAACGGCGTGCCGCGGAAAAACCGGGCCGGATCCGGCCTCCGAAACGGCGTGCCGCGGAAAAACCGGGCCGGATCCGGCCTCCGAAACGGCGTGCCGCGGGAAAACCGGGCCGGATCCGGCCTCCGAAACGGCGTGCCGCAGAAAAACCGGGCCGGATCCGGCCTCCGAAACAACGTGCCGCAGAAAAAACGGGCCGGATCCGGCCTCCGAAACGGCGTGCCGCGGAAAAACCGGGCCGGATCCGGCCTCCCAAAGGGCATGCCGCGGAAACACCGGGCCGGATCCGGCCTCCGAAACGGCGTGCCGCGGAAAAACCGGGCCGGATCCGGCCTCCGAAACGGCGTGCCGCGGGAAAACCGGGCCGGATCCGGCCTCCGAAACGGCGTGCCGCAGAAAAACCGGGCCGGATCCGGCCTCCGAAACGGCGTGCCGCGGAAAAACGGGGCTGGATCCGGCCTCCGAAACGGCGTGCCGCGGAAAAACGGGGCTGGATCCGGCCTCCGAAACGGCGTGCCGCGGAAAAACCGGGCCGGATCCGGCCTCCGAAACGGCGTGCCGCGGAAAAACCGGGCCGGATCCGGCCTCCGAAATGGCGTGCCGCGGAAAAACCGGGCCGGATCCGGCCTCCGAAATGGCGTGCCGAGGAAACACCTGGCCGGATCCGGCCTCAGAAAAGGCGTGCCGCGGAAAAACCGGGCCGGATCCGGCCTCTGAAACGGCGTGCCGCGGAAAAACCGGGCCGGATCCGGCCTCCGAAATGGCGTGCCGAGGAAACACCGGGCCGGATCCGGCCTCGGAAAAGGCGTGCCGCGGAAAAACGGGGCCGGATCCGGCCTCCGAAACGGCGTGCCGCGGAAACACCGGGCCGGTTCCGGCCTCCGAAACGGCGTGCCGAGGAAAAACCGGGCCGGATCCGGCCTCCGAAACGGCGTGCCGCGGAAAAACCGGGCCGGTTCCGGCCTCCGAAACGGCGTGCCGAGGAAAAACCGGGCCGGATCCGGCCTCCGAAACGGCGTGCCGCAGAAAAAACGGGCCGGATCCGGCCTCCGAAACGGCGTGCCGCGGAAAAACGGGGCCGGATCCGGCCTCCCAAAGGGCATGCCGCGGAAAAACCGGGCCGGGTCCGGCCTCCGAAACGGCGTGCGGCGGAAAAACCGGGCCGGATCCGGCCTCCGAAACGGCGTGCCGCGGAAAAACCGGGCCGGATCCGGCCTCCGAAATGGCGTGCCGAGGAAACACCTGGCCGGATCCGGCCTCAGAAAAGGCGTGCCGCGGAAAAACCGGGCCGGATCCGGCCTCTGAAACGGCGTGCCGCGGAAAAACCGGGCCGGATCCGGCCTCCGAAATGGCGTGCCGAGGAAACACCGGGCCGGATCCGGCCTCGGAAAAGGCGTGCCGCGGAAAAACGGGCCGGATCCGGCCTCCGAAACGGCGTGCCGCGGAAAAACCGGGCCGGATCCGGCCTCCGAAACGGCGTGCCGCGGAAAAACCGGGCCGGATCCGGCCTCCGAAACGGCGTGCCGCGGGAAAACCGGGCCGGATCCGGCCTCCGAAACGGCGTGCCGCAGAAAAACCGGGCCGGATCCGGCCTCCGAAACAACGTGCCGCAGAAAAAACGGGCCGGATCCGGCCTCCGAAACGGCGTGCCGCGGAAAAACCGGGCCGGATCCGGCCTCCCAAAGGGCATGCCGCGGAAACACCGGGCCGGATCCGGCCTCCGAAACGGCGTGCCGCGGAAAAACCGGGCCGGATCCGGCCTCCGAAACGGCGTGCCGCGGAAAAACGGGGCTGGATCCGGCCTCCGAAACGGCGTGCCGCGGAAAAACCGGGCCGGATCCGGCCTCCGAAACGGCGTGCCGCGGAAAAACCGGGCCGGATCCGGCCTCCGAAATGGCGTGCCGAGGAAACACCTGGCCGGATCCGGCCTCAGAAAAGGCGTGCCGCGGAAAAACCGGGCCGGATCCGGCCTCTGAAACGGCGTGCCGCGGAAAAACCGGGCCGGATCCGGCCTCCGAAATGGCGTGCCGAGGAAACACCGGGCCGGATCCGGCCTCGGAAAAGGCGTGCCGCGGAAAAACGGGGCCGGATCCGGCCTCCGAAACGGCGTGCCGCGGAAAAACCGGGCCGGATCCGGCCTCCGAAACGGTGTGCCGCGGAAAAACGGGGCCGGATCCGGCCTCCAAAACGGCGTGCCGCGGAAAAACCGGGCCGGATCCGGCCTCCGAAACGGCGTGCCGCGGAAAAACGGGGCCGGATCCGGCCTCCGAAACGGCGTGCCGCAGAAAAACCGGGCCGGATCCGGCCTCCGAAACAACGTGCCGCAGAAAAAACGGGCCGGATCCGGCCTCCGAAACGGCGTGCCGCGGAAAAACCGGGCCGGATCCGGCCTCCGAAACGGCGTGCCGCGGAAAAACCGGGCCGGATCCGGCCTCCGAAACGGCGTGCCGCGGGAAAACCGGGCCGGATCCGGCCTCCGAAACGGCGTGCCGCAGAAAAACCGGGCCGGATCCGGCCTCCGAAACAACGTGCCGCAGAAAAAACGGGCCGGATCCGGCCTCCGAAACGGCGTGCCGCGGAAAAACCGGGCCGGATCCGGCCTCCCAAAGGGCATGCCGCGGAAACACCGGGCCGGATCCGGCCTCCGAAACGGCGTGCCGCGGAAAAACCGGGCCGGATCCGGCCTCCGAAACGGCGTGCCGCGGAAAAACGGGGCTGGATCCGGCCTCCGAAAAGGCGTGCCGCGGAAAAACCGGGCCGGAAACGGCCTCCGAAACGGCGTGCCGAGGAAAAACCGGGCCGGATCCGGCCTCCGAAACGGCGTGCCGCGGAAAAACCAGACCGGATCCGGCCTCCGAAAAGGCGTGCCGCGGAAAAACGGGGCCGGATCCAGCCTCCGAAACGGCGTGCCACGGAAAAACCGGGCTGGATCCGGCCTCCGAAACGGCGTGCCGCGGAAAAACCGGGCCGGATCCGGCCTCCGAAACGGCGTGCCGCGGAAAAACCGGGCTGGATCCGGCCTCCGAAACGGCGTGCCGCTGAAAAACGGGGCCGGATCCGGCCTCCGAAACGGCGTGCCGTGGAAAAACGGGGCCGGATCCGGCCTCCGAAACGGCGTGTCGCGGAAAAACCGGGCCGCATTGGGCCTCCGAAACGGCGTGCCGCGGAAAAACGGGGCCAGATCCGGCCTCCGAAACGGCGTGCTGTGGAAAAACCGGGCCGGATCGGGCCTCCGAAATGGCGTGCGGCGGAAAAACCGGGCCGGATCCGGCTTCCGAAACGGCGTGCCGCGGAAAAACAGGGCCGGTTCCGGCCTCCGAAACGGCGTGCCGAGGAAAAACCGGGCCGGATCCGGCCTCCGAAACGGCGTGCCGCGGAAAAACCGGGCCGGGTCCGGCCTCCGAAACGGCGTGCCGCAGAAAAACCGGGCCGGATCCGGCCTCCGAAACGGCGTGCCGCGGAAACACCGGGCCGGTTCCGGCCTCCGAAACGGCGTGCCGAGGAAAAACCGGGCCGGATCCGGCCTCCGAAACGGCGTGCCGCGGAAAAACCGGGCCGGGTCCGGCCTCCGAAACGGCGTGCCACGGAAAAACCGGGCCGGATCCGGCCTCCGAAACGGCGTGCCGCAGAAAAAACGGGCCGGATCCGGCCTCCGAAACGGCGTGCCGCGGAAAAACGGGGCCGGATCCGGCCTCCCAAAGGGCATGCCGCGGAAAAACCGGGCCGGGTCCGGCCTCCGAAACGGCGTGCGGCGGAAAAACCGGGCCGGATCCGGCCTCCGAAACGGCGTGCTGTGGAAAAACGGGCTGGATCGGGCCTCCGAAATGGCGTGCGGCGGAAAAACCGGGCCGGATCCGGCTTCCGAAACGGCGTGCCGCGGAAAAACCGGGCCGGTTCCGGCCTCCGAAACGGCGTGCCGAGGAAAAACCGGGCCGGATCCGGCCTCCGAAACGGCGTGCCGCGGAAAAACCGGGCTGGGTCCGGCCTCCGAAACGGCGTGCCGCAGAAAAACCGGGCCGGATCCGGCCTCCGAAACGGCGTGCCGCGGAAACACCGGGCCGGATCCGGCCTCCCAAAGGGCATGCCGCGGAAAAACCGGGCCAGGTCCGGCCTCCGAAACGGCGTGTGGCGGAAAAACCGGGCCGGATCCGGCCTCTGAAATGGCGTGCCGCGGAAAAACCGGGCCGGATCCGGCCCTCCGAAACGGCGTGCCGCGGAAAAACCGGGCCGGATCTGGCGTCCGAAACGGCGTGCCGCGGAAAAACCGGGCCGGATCCGGCCTCCGAAAGGGCGTGCCGCGGAAAAAACGGACCGGATCTGGCGTCCGAAACGGCGTGCCGCGGAAAAACCGGGCCGGGTCCGGCCTCCGAAACGGCGTGCCGCGGAAAAACCGGGCCGGGTCCGGCCTCCGAAACGGCTAGCCGCGGAAAAACCGGGCCGGATCCGGCCTCCGAAACGGCGTGCCGCGGAAAAACCGGGCCGGATCCGGCCTCCGAAACGGCGTGCCGCGGAAAAACCGGGCCGGATCCGGCCTCCGAAATGGCGTGCCGAGGAAAAACCAGACCGGATCTGGCCTCGGAAAAGGCGTGCCGCGGAAAAACCGGGCCGGATCCGGCCTCCGAAACGGCTAGCCGCGGAAAAACGGGGCCGGATCCGGCCTCCGAAACGGCGTGCCGCGGAAAAACCGGGCCGGATCCGGCCTCGGAAAAGGCGTGCGGCGGAAAAACCGGGCCGGATCCGGCCTCCGAAACGGCGTGCCGCGGAAAAACCAGACCGGATCCGGCCTCCGAAAAGGCGTGCCGCGGAAAAACGGGGCCGGATCCAGCCTCCGAAACGGCGTGCCACGGAAAAACCGGGCTGGATCCGGCCTCCGAAACGGCGTGCCGCGGAAAAACCGGGCCGCATCCGGCCTCCGAAACGGCGTGCCGCGGAAAAACCGGGCTGGATCCGGCCTCCGAAACGGCGTGCCGCTGAAAAACGGGGCCGGATCCGGCCTCCGAAACGGCGTGCCGTGGAAAAACGGGGCCGGATCCGGCCTCCGAAACGGCGTGTCGCGGAAAAACCGGGCCGCATTGGGCCTCCGAAACGGCGTGCCGCGGAAAAACGGGGCCAGATCCGGCCTCCGAAACGGCGTGCTGTGGAAAAACCGGGCCGGATCGGGCCTCCGAAATGGCGTGCGGCGGAAAAACCGGGCCGGATCCGGCTTCCGAAACGGCGTGCCGAGGAAAAACCGGGCCGGTTCCGGCCTCCGAAACGGCGTGCCGAGGAAAAACCGGGCCGGATCCGGCCTCCGAAACGGCGTGCCGCGGAAAAACCGGGCTGGGTCCGGCCTCCGAAACGGCGTGCCGCAGAAAAACCGGGCCGGATCCGGCCTCCGAAACGGCGTGCCGCGGAAACACCGGGCCGGATCCGGCCTCCCAAAGGGCATGCCGCGGAAAAACCGGGCCAGGTCCGGCCTCCGAAACGGCGTGTGGCGGAAAAACCGGGCCGGATCCGGCCTCTGAAATGGCGTGCCGCGGAAAAACCGGGCCGGATCCGGCCTCCGAAACGGCGTGCCGCGGAAAAACCGGGCCGGATCCGGCCTCCGAAAGGGCGTGCCGCGGAAAAAACGGACCGGATCCGGCGTCCGAAACGGCGTGCCGCGGAAAAACCGGGCCGGGTCCGGCCTCCGAAACGGCGTGCCGCGGAAAAACCGGGCCGGGTCCGGCCTCCGAAACGGCTAGCCGCGGAAAAACCGGGCCGGATCCGGCCTCCGAAACGGCGTGCCGCGGAAAAACCGGGCCGGATCCGGCCTCCGAAACGGCGTGCCGCGGAAAAACCGGGCCGGATCCGGCCTCCGAAATGGCGTGCCGAGGAAAAACCAGACCGGATCTGGCCTCGGAAAAGGCGTGCCGCGGAAAAACCGGGCCGGATCCGGCCTCCGAAACGGCGTGCCGCGGAAAAACGGGGCCGGATCCGGCCTCCGAAACGGCGTGCCGCGGAAAAACCGGGCCGGATCCGGCCTCGGAAAAGGCGTGCGGCGGAAAAACCGGGCCGGATCCGGCCTCCGAAACGGCGTGCCGCGGAAAAACGGGGCCGGATCCGGCCTCCGAAACGGCGTGCCGCGGAAAAACCGGGCCGGATCCGGCCTCCGAAAGGGCGTGCCGCGGAAAAACCGGGCTGGATCCGGCCTCCGAAACGGCGTGCCGCGGAAAAACCGGGCCGGGTCCGGCCTCCGAAACGGCGTGCCGCAGAAAAACCGGGCCGGATCCGGCCTCCGAAATGGCGTGCCGAGGAATCACCGGGCCGGATCCGGCCTCGGAAAAGGCGTGCCGCGGAAAAACCGGGCCGGATCCGGCCTCCGAAACGGCTAGCCGCGGAAAAACCGGGCCGGATCCGGCCTCCGAAACGGCGTGCCGCGGAAAAACCGGGCCGGATCCGGCCTCCGAAACGGCGTGCCGCGGAAAAACCGGGCCGGAAACGGCCTCCGAAATGGCGTGCCGAGGAAAAACCAGACCGGATCTGGCCTCGGAAAAGGTGTGCCGCGGAAAAACCGGGCCGGATCCGGCCTCCGAAACGGCTAGCCGCGGAAAAACGGGGCCGGATCCGGCCTCCGAAACGGCGTGCCGCGGAAAAACCGGGCCGGATCCGGCCTCCGAAACGGCGTGCCGCGGAAAAACCAGACCGGATCCGGCCTCGGAAAAGGCGTGCGGCGGAAAAACCGGGCCGGATCCGGCCTCCGAAACGGCGTGCCGCGGAAAAACGGGGCCGGATCCGGCCTCCGAAACGGCGTGCCGCGGAAAAACCGGGCCGGATCCGGCCTCCGAAACGGCGTGCCGTGGAAAAACCGGGCCGGATCGGGCCTCCGAAACGGCGTGCGGCGGAAAAACCAGGCCGGATCCAGCCTCCGAAACGGCGTGCGGCGGAAAAACCAGGCCGGATCCAGCCTCCGAAACGGCGTGCCGCGGAAAAACCGGGCCGGATCCGGCCTCCGAAACGGCGTGCCGCGGAAAAACCGGGCCGGATCCGGCCTCCGAAACGGCGTGCCGAGGAAAAACCGGGCCGGATCCGGCCTCCGAAACGGCGTGCCGCAGAAAAACCGCGCCGGATCCGGCCTCCGAAACAACGTGCCGCAGAAAAAACGGGCCGGATCCGGCCTCCGAAACGGCGTGCCGCGGAAAAACCGGGCCGGATCCGGCCTCCCAAAGGGCATGCCGCGGAAAAACCGGGCCGGGTCCGGCCTCCGAAACGGCGTGCGGCGGAAAAACCGGGCCGGATCCGGCCTCCGAAACGGCGTGCCGCGGAAAAACCGGGCCGGATCCGGCCTCCGAAACGGCGTGCCGCGGAAACACCGGGCCGGATCCGGCCTCCGAAACGGCGTGCCGCGGAAACACCGGGCTGGATCCGGCCTCCGAAACGGCGTGCCGCGGAAAAACCGGGCTGGATCCGGCCTCCGAAACGGCGTGCCGCGGAAAAACCGGGCCGGATCCGGCCTCCGAAACGGCCTGCCGCGGAAACACCGGGCCGGATCCGGCCTCCGAAACGGCATGCCGCGGAAAAACCAGGCCGGATCCAGCCTCCGAAACGGCGTGCGGCGGAAAAACCGGGCCGGATCCGGCCTCCGAAACGGCGTGCCGCGGAAAAACCGGGCCAGATCCGGCCTCCGAAACGGCGTGCCGCGGAAAAACCGGGCCGGATACGGCCTCCGAAACGGCGTGCCGAGGAAAAACCGGGCCGGGTCCGGCCTCCGAAACGGCGTGCCGCAGAAAAAACGGGCCGGATCCGGCCTCCGAAACGGCGTGCCGCGGAAAAACCGGGCCGGATCCGGCCTCCGAAACGGCGTGCCGAGGAAACACCGGGCCGGATCCGGCCTCGGAAAAGGCGTGCCGCGGAAAAACGGGGCCGGATCCGGCCTCCGAAACGGTGTGCCGCGGAAAAACCGGGCCGGATCCGGCCTCCGAAACGGCGTGCCGCAGAAAAACCGGGCCGGATCCGGCCTCCGAAACGGCGTGCCGCGGAAAAACCGGGCCGGATCCGGCCTCCGAAACGGCGTGCCGCGGAAAAACCGGGCCGGATCCGGCCTCCGAAACGGCGTGCCGCGGAAAAACCGGGCCGGATCCGGCCTCCGAAACAACGTGCCGCAGAAAAAACGGGCCGGATCCGGCCTCCGAAACGGCGTGCCGCGGAAAAACCGGGCCGGATCCGGCCTCCCAAAGGGCATGCCGCGGAAAAACCGGGCCGGGTCCGGCCTCCGAAACGGCGTGCGGCGGAAAAACCGGGCCGGATCCGGCCTCCGAAACGGCGTGCCGCGGAAAAACGGGGCCGGATCCGGCCTCCAAAACGGCGTGCCGCGGAAATACCGGACCGGATCCGGCCTCCGAAACGGCGTGCCGCGGAAAAACCGGGCCGGATCCGGCCTCCGAAACGGCGTGCCGCGGAAAAACCAGGCCGGATCCAGCCTCCGAAACGGCGTGCGGCGGAAAAACCGGGCCGGATCCGGCCTCCGAAATGGCGTGCCGCGGAAAAACCGGGCCGGATCCGGCCTCCGAAACGGCGTGCCGCGGAAAAACCGGGCCGGATACGGCCTCCGAAACGGCGTGCCGAGGAAAAACCGGGCCGGGTCCGGCCTCCGAAACGGCGTGCCGCAGAAAAACCGGGCCGGATCCGGCCTCCGAAACGGCGTGCCGCAGAAAAAACGGGCCGGATCCGGCCTCCGAAACGGCGTGCCGCGGAAAAACCGGGCCGGATCCGGCCTCCCAAAGGGCATGCCGCGGAAAAACCGGGCCGGGTCCGGCCTCCGAAACGGCGTGCCGCGGAAAAACCGGGCCGGATCCGGCCTCCGAAACGGCGTGCCGCGGAAAAACCGGGCCGGATCCGGCCTCCGAAATGGCGTGCCGAGGAAACACCTGGCCGGATCCGGCCTCAGAAAAGGCGTGCCGCGGAAAAACCGGGCCGGATCCGGCCTCCGAAACGGCGTGCCGCGGAAAAACCGGGCCGGATCCGGCCTCCGAAATGGCGTGCCGAGGAAACACCGGGCCGGATCCGGCCTCGGAAAAGGCGTGCCGCGGAAAAAACGGGGCCGGATCCGGCCTCCGAAACGGCGTGCCGCGGAAAAACCGGGCCGGATCCGGCCTCCGAAACGGCGTGCCGCGGAAAAACCGGGCCGGATCCGGCCTCCGAAACGGCGTGCCGCGGAAAAACCGGGCCGGATCCGGCCTCCGAAACGGCGTGCCGCGGAAAAACCGGGCCGGATCCGGCCTCCGAAACGGCGTGCCGCGGAAAAACCGGGCCGGATCCGGCCTCCGAACCGGCGTGCCGCGGAAAAACCGGGCCGGATCCGGCCTCCGAAACGGCGTGCCGTGGAAAAACCGGGCCGGATCCGGCCTCCGAAACGGCGTGCCGCGGAAAAACCGGGCCGGATCCGGCCTTCTAAACGGCGTGCCGAGGAAAAACCGGGCCGGATCCGGCCTCCGAAACGGCGTGCCGCAGAAAAAACGGGCCGGATCCGGCCTCCGAAACGGCGTGCCGCGGAAAAACCGGGCCGGATCCGGCCTCGCAAAGGCCATGCCGCGGAAAAACCGGGCCGGGTCCGGCCTCCGAAACGGCGTGCGGCGGAAAAACCGGGCCGGATCCGGCCTCCGAAACGGCGTGCCGCGGAAAAACCGGGCCGGATCCGGCCTCCGAAAGGGCGTGCCGCGGAAAAACCGGGCCGGATCCGGCCTCCGAAACGGCCTGCCGCGGAAACACCGGGCCGGATCCGGCCTCCGAAACGGCGTGCGGCGGAAAAACCGGGCCGGATCCGGCCTCCGAAATGGCGTGCGGCGGAAAAACCGGGCCGGATCCGGCCTCCGAAACGGCGTGCCGCGGAAAAACCGGGCCGGATCCGGCCTCCGAAATGGCGTGCGGTGGAAAAACCGGGCCGGATCCGGCCTCCGAAACGGCGTGCCGCGGAAAAACCGGGCCGGATCCAGCCTCCGAAACGGCGTGCGGCGGAAAAACCGGGCCGGATCGGGCCTCTAAAACAGCGTGCCGCGGAAAATCCGGTCCGGATCCGGCCTCCGAAACGGCGTGCCGCGGAAAAACGGGGCCGGAAACGGCCTCCGAAACGGCGTGCCGCGGAAAAACCGGGCCGGATCCGGCCTCCGAAACGGCGTGCCGCGGAAAAACCGGGCCCGATCCGGCCTCCGAAACGGCGTGTCGCGGAAAAACCGGGCCGGATCCGGCCTCCGAAATGGCGTGCCGAGGAAAAACCAGACCGGATCTGGCCTCGGAAAAGGCGTGCCGCGGAAAAACCGGGCCGGATCCGGCCTCCGAAACGGCGTGCCGCGGAAAAACCGGGCCGGATCCGGCCTCCGAAACGGCGTGCCGCAGAAAAACCGCGCCGGATCCGGCCTCCGAAACGGCGTGCCGCGGAAACACCGGGCCGGATCCGGCCTCCCAAAGGGCATGCCGCGGAAAAACGGGGCCGGATCCGGCCTCCGAAACGGCGTGCCGCGGAAAAACCGGGCCGGATCCGGCCTCCGAAACGGCGTGCCGCGGAAAAACCGGGCCGGATCCGGCATCCGAAAGGGCGTGCCGCGGAAAAAACGGACCGGATCCGGCCTCCGAAACGGCGTGCCGCGGAAAAACCGGGCCGGGTCCGGCCTCCGAAACGGCGTGCCGCGGAAAAACCGGGCCGGATCCGGCCTCCGAAATGGCGTGCCGAGGAAACACCGGGCCGGATCCGGCCTCGGAAAAGGCGTGCCGCGGAAAAACCGGGCCGGATCCGGCCTCCCAAAGGGCATGCCGCGGAAAAACCGGGCCGGGTCCGGCCTCCGAAACGGCGTGCGGCGGAAAAACCGGGCCGGATCCGGCCTCCGAAACGGCGTGCCGCGGAAAAACCGGGCCGGATCCGGCCTCCAAAACGGCGTGCCGCGGAAAAACCGGGCCGGATCCGGCCTCCGAAACGGCGTGCCGCGGAAACACCGGGCCGGATCCGGCCTCCGAAACGGCGTGCCGCGGAAAAACCGGGCCGGATCCGGCCTCCGAAACGGCGTGCCGCGGAAAAACCGGGCCGGATCCGGCCTCCGAAACGGCGTGCCGCGGAAAAACCAGGCCGGATCCAGCCTCCGAAACGGCGTGCGGCGGAAAAACCGGGCCGGATCCGGCCTCCGAAATGGCGTGCCGCGGAAAAACCGGGCCGGATCCGGCCTCCGAAACGGCGTGCCGCGGAAAAACCGGGCCGGATACGGCCTCCGAAACGGCGTGCCGAGGAAAAACCGGGCCGGGTCCGGCCTCCGAAACGGCGTGCCGCAGAAAAACCGGGCCGGATCCGGCCTCCGAAACGGCGTGCCGCAGAAAAAACGGGCCGGATCCGGCCTCCGAAACGGCGTGCCGCGGAAAAACGGGGCCGGATCCGGCCTCCCAAAGGGCATGCCGCGGAAAAACCGGGCCGGGTCCGGCCTCCGAAACGGCGTGCGGCGGAAAAACCGGGCCGGATCCGGCCTCCGAAATGGCGTGCCGAGGAAACACCTGGCCGGATCCGGCCTCAGAAAAGGCGTGCCGCGGAAAAACCGGGCCGGATCCAGCCTCCAAAACGGCGTGCCGCGGAAAAACCGGGCCGGATCCGGCCTCCGAAATGGCGTGCCGAGGAAACACCGGGCCGGATCCGGCCTCGGAAAAGGCGTGCCGCGGAAAAACGGGGCCGGATCCGGCCTCCGAAACGGCGTGCCGCGGAAAAACCGGGCCGGATCCGGCCTCCGAAACGGCGTGCCGCGGAAAAACCGGGCCGGATCCGGCCTCCGAAACGGCGTGCCGCGGAAAAACGGGGCCGGATCCGGCCTCCGAAACGGCGTGCCGCGGAAAAACCGGGCCGGATCCGGCCTCCGAAACGGCATGCCGCGGAAAAACCGGGCCGGATCCGGCCTCCGAAACGGCGTGCCGCGGAAAAACGGGGCCGGATCCGGCCTCCGAACCGGCGTGCCGCGGAAAAACCGGGCCGGATCCGGCCTCCGAAACGGCGTGCCGTGGAAAAACCGGGCCGGATCCGGCCTCCGAAACGGCGTGCCGCGGAAAAACCGGGCCGGATCCGGCCTCCGAAACGGCGTGCCGCGGAAAAACCGGGCCGGATCCGGCCTCCGAAACGGCGTGCCGCAGAAAAAACGGGCCGGATCCGGCCTCCGAAACGGCGTGCCGCGGAAAAAACCGGGCCGGATCCGGCCTCGCAAAGGCCATGCCGCGGAAAAACCGGGCCGGATCCGGCCTCCGAAAGGGCGTGCCGCGGAAAAACCGGGCCGGATCCGGCCTCCGAAACGGCCTGCCGCGGAAACACCGGGCCGGATCCGGCCTCCGAAACGGCGTGCGGCGGAAAAACCGGGCCGGATCCGGCCTCCGAAATGGCGTGCGGCGGAAAAACCGGGCCGGATCCGGCCTCCGAAACGGCGTGCCGCGGAAAAACCGGGCCGGATCCGGCCTCCGAAATGGCGTGCGGTGGAAAAACCAGGCCGGATCCAGCCTCCGAAACGGCGTGCCGCGGAAAAACCGGGCCGGATCCAGCCTCCGAAACGGCGTGCGGCGGAAAAACCGGGCCGGATCGGGCCTCTAAAACAGCGTGCCGCGGAAAATCCGGTCCGGATCCGGCCTCCGAAACGGCGTGCCGCGGAAAAACCGGGCCGGAAACGGCCTCCGAAACGGCGTGCCGCGGAAAAACCGGGCCGGATCCGGCCTCCGAAACGGCGTGCCGCGGAAAAACCGGGCCGGATCCGGCCTCCGAAACGGCGTGCCGCGGAAAAACCGGGCCGGAAACGCCCTCCGAAACGGCGTGCCGCGGAAAAACCGGGCCCGATCCGGCCTCCGAAATGGCGTGCCGAGGAAAAACCAGACCGGATCTGGCCTCGGAAAAGGCGTGCCGCGGAAAAACCGGGCCGGATCCGGCCTACGAAACGGCGTGCCGCGGAAAAACCGGGCCGGATCCGGCCTCGGAAACGGCGTGCGGCGGAAAAACCGGGCCGGGTCCGGCCTCCGAAACGGCGTGCCGCAGAAAAACCGCGCCGGATCCGGCCTCCGAAACGGCCTGCCGCGGAAACACCGGGCCGGATCCGGCCTCCCAAAGGGCATGCCGCGGAAAAACCGGGCCGGATCCGGCCTCCGAAACGGCGTGCCGCGGAAAAACCGGGCCGGATCCGGCCTCCGAAACGGCGTGCCGCGGAAAAACCGGGCCGGATCCGGCCTCCGAAACGGCGTGCCGCGGAAAAACCGGGCCGGATCCGGCATCCGAAAGGGCGTGCCGCGGAAAAAACGGACCGGATCCGGCCTCCGAAACGGCGTGCCGCGGAAAAACCGGGCCGGGTCCGGCCTCCGAAACGGCGTGCCGCAGAAAAACCGGGCCGGATCCGGCCTCCGAAATGGCGTGCCGAGGAAACACCGGGCCGGATCCGGCCTCGGAAAAGGCGTGCCGCGGAAAAACCGGGCCGGATCCGGCCTCCGAAACGGCTAGCCGCGGAAAAACCGGGCCGGATCCGGCCTCCGAAACGGCGTGCCGCGGAAAAACCGGGCCGGGTCCGGCCTCCGAAACGGCATGCCGCGGTAAAACGGGGCCGGATCCGGCCTCCGAAACGGCGTGCCGCGGAAAAACCGGGCCGGATCCGGCCTCCAAAACGGCGTGCTGCGGAAAAACCGGGCCGGATCGGGCCTCCGAAACGGCGTGCCGCGGAAAAACCGGGCCGGGTCCGGCTTCCGAAAGGGCGTGCCGCGGAAAAACCGGGCCGGAAACGGCCTCCGAAACGGCGTGCCGCGGAAAAACCGGGCCGGATCCGGCCTCCGAAACGGCGTGCCGCGGAAAAACGGGGCCGGATCCGGCCTCCGAAAGGGCGTGCCGCGGAAAAAACGGACCGGATCCGGCCTCCGAAACGGCGTGCCGCGGAAAAACCGGGCCGGGTCCGGCCTCCGAAACGGCGTGCCGCGGAAAAACCGGGCCGGATCCGGCCTCCGAAATGGCGTGCCGAGGAAACACCGGGCCGGATCCGGCCTCGGAAAAGGCGTGCCGCGGAAAAACCGGGCCGGATCCGGCCTCCCAAAGGGCATGCCGCGGAAAAACCGGGCCGGGTCCGGCCTCCGAAACGGCGTGCGGCGGAAAAACCGGGCCGGATCCGGCCTCCGAAACGGCGTGCCGCGGAAAAACGGGGCCGGATCCGGCCTCCAAAACGGCGTGCCGCGGAAAAACCGGGCCGGATCCGGCCTCCGAAACGGCGTGCCGCGGAAACACCGGGCTGGATCCGGCCTCCGAAACGGCGTGCCGCGGAAAAACCGGGCCGGATCCGGCCTCCGAAACGGCGTGCCGCGGAAAAACCGGGCCGGATCCGGCCTCCGAAACGGCGTGCCGCGGAAAAACCAGGCCGGATCCAGCCTCCGAAACGGCGTGCGGCGGAAAAACCGGGCCGGATCCGGCCTCCGAAATGGCGTGCCGCGGAAAAAACCGGGCCGGATCCGGCCTCCGAAACGGCGTGCCGCGGAAAAACCGGGCCGGATACGGCCTCCGAAACGGCGTGCCGAGGAAAAACCGGGCCGGGTCCGGCCTCCGAAACGGCGTGCCGCAGAAAAACCGGGCCGGATCCGGCCTCCGAAACGGCGTGCCGCGGAAAAACCGGGCCGGATACGGCCTCCGAAACGGCGTGCCGCGGAAAAAACCGGGCCGGATCCGGCCTCCGAAACGGCGTGCCGCAGAAAAAACGGGCCGGATCCGGCCTCCGAAACGGCGTGCCGCGGAAAAACCGGGCCGGATCCGGCCTCGCAAAGGCCATGCCGCGGAAAAACCGGGCCGGGTCCGGCCTCCGAAACGGCGTGCGGCGGAAAAACCGGGCCGGATCCGGCCTCCGAAACGGCGTGCCGCGGAAAAACCGGGCCGGATCCGGCCTCCGAAAGGGCGTGCCGCGGAAAAACCGGGCCGGATCCGGCCTCCGAAACGGCCTGCCGCGGAAACACCGGGCCGGATCCGGCCTCCGAAAGGGCGTGCCGCGGAAAAACCGGGCCGGATCCGGCCTCCGAAACGGCCTGCCGCGGAAACACCGGGCCGGATCCGGCCTCCGAAACGGCGTGCGGCGGAAAAAACCGGGCCGGATCCGGCCTCCGAAATGGCGTGCGGCGGAAAAACCGGGCCGGATCCGGCCTCCGAAACGGCGTGCCGCGGAAAAACCGGGCCGGATCCGGCCTCCGAAATGGCGTGCGGTGGAAAAACCGGGCCGGATCCGGCCTCCGAAACGGCGTGCCGCGGAAAAACCGGGCCGGATCCAGCCTCCGAAACGGCGTGCGGCGGAAAAACCGGGCCGGATCGGGCCTCTAAAACAGCGTGCCGCGGAAAATCCGGTCCGGATCCGGCCTCCGAAACGGCGTGCCGCGGAAAAACCGGGCCGGAAACGGCCTCCGAAACGGCGTGCCGCGGAAAAACCGGGCCGGATCCGGCCTCCGAAACGGCGTGCCGCGGAAAAACCGGGCCGGAAACGCCCTCCGAAACGGCGTGCCGCGGAAAAACCGGGCCCGATCCGGCCTCCGAAATGGCGTGCCGAGGAAAAACCAGACCGGATCTGGCCTCGGAAAAGGCGTGCCGCGGAAAAAACCGGGCCGGATCCGGCCTACGAAACGGCGTGCCGCGGAAAAACCGGGCCGGATCCGGCCTCCGAAACGGCGTGCGGCGGAAAAACGGGGCCGGATCCGGCCTCCGAAACGGCGTGCCGCAGAAAAACCGCGCCGGATCCGGCCTCCGAAACGGCGTGCCGCGGAAAAAACCGGGCCGGATCCGGCCTCCGAAACGGCGTGCCGCGGAAAAACCGGGCCGGATCCGGCCTCCGAAACGGCGTGCCGCGGAAAAACGGGGCCGGATCCGGCCTCCGAAACGGCGTGCCGCGGAAAAACCGGGCCGGATCCGGCCTCCGAAACGGCATGCCGCGGAAAAACCGGGCCGGATCCGGCCTCCGAAACGGCGTGCCGCGGAAAAACGGGGCCGGATCCGGCCTCCGAACCGGCGTGCCGCGGGAAAAACCGGGCCGGATCCGGCCTCCGAAACGGCGTGCCGTGGAAAAACCGGGCCGGATCCGGCCTCCGAAACGGCGTGCCGCGGAAAAACCGGGCCGGATCCGGCCTCCGAAACGGCGTGCCGCGGAAAAACCGGGCCGGATCCGGCCTCCGAAACGGCGTGCCGCAGAAAAAACGGGCCGGATCCGGCCTCCGAAACGGCGTGCCGCGGAAAAACCGGGCCGGATCCGGCCTCGCAAAGGCCATGCCGCGGAAAAACCGGGCCGGATCCGGCCTCCGAAAGGGCGTGCCGCGGAAAAACCGGGCCGGATCCGGCCTCCGAAACGGCCTGCCGCGGAAACACCGGGCCGGATCCGGCCTCCGAAACGGCGTGCGGCGGAAAAACCGGGCCGGATCCGGCCTCCGAAATGGCGTGCGGCGGAAAAACCGGGCCGGATCCGGCCTCCGAAACGGCGTGCCGCGGAAAAACCGGGCCGGATCCGGCCTCCGAAATGGCGTGCGGTGGAAAAACCAGGCCGGATCCAGCCTCCGAAACGGCGTGCCGCGGAAAAACCGGGCCGGATCCAGCCTCCGAAACGGCGTGCGGCGGAAAAACCGGGCCGGATCGGGCCTCTAAAACAGCGTGCCGCGGAAAATCCGGTCCGGATCCGGCCTCCGAAACGGCGTGCCGCGGAAAAACCGGGCCGGAAACGGCCTCCGAAACGGCGTGCCGCGGAAAAACCGGGCCGGATCCGGCCTCCGAAACGGCGTGCCGCGGAAAAACCGGGCCGGATCCGGCCTCCGAAACGGCGTGCCGCGGAAAAACCGGGCCGGAAACGCCCTCCGAAACGGCGTGCCGCGGAAAAACCGGGCCCGATCCGGCCTCCGAAATGGCGTGCCGAGGAAAAACCAGACCGGATCTGGCCTCGGAAAAGGCGTGCCGCGGGAAAAACCGGGCCGGATCCGGCCTACGAAACGGCGTGCCGCGGAAAAAACCGGGCCGGATCCGGCCTCGGAAACGGCGTGCGGCGGAAAAACCGGGCCGGGTCCGGCCTCCGAAACGGCGTGCCGCAGAAAAACCGCGCCGGATCCGGCCTCCGAAACGGCCTGCCGCGGAAACACCGGGCCGGATCCGGCCTCCCAAAGGGCATGCCGCGGAAAAACCGGGCCGGATCCGGCCTCCGAAACGGCGTGCCGCGGAAAAACCGGGCCGGATCCGGCCTCCGAAACGGCGTGCCGCGGAAAAACCGGGCCGGATCCGGCCTCCGAAACGGCGTGCCGCGGAAAAACCGGGCCGGATCCGGCATCCGAAAGGGCGTGCCGCGGAAAAAACGGACCGGATCCGGCCTCCGAAACGGCGTGCCGCGGAAAAACCGGGCCGGGTCCGGCCTCCGAAACGGCGTGCCGCAGAAAAACCGGGCCGGATCCGGCCTCCGAAATGGCGTGCCGAGGAAACACCGGGCCGGATCCGGCCTCGGAAAAGGCGTGCCGCGGAAAAACCGGGCCGGATCCGGCCTCCGAAACGGCTAGCCGCGGAAAAACCGGGCCGGATCCGGCCTCCGAAACGGCGTGCCGCGGAAAAACCGGGCCGGGTCCGGCCTCCGAAACGGCATGCCGCGGTAAAACGGGGCCGGATCCGGCCTCCGAAACGGCGTGCCGCGGAAAAACCGGGCCGGATCCGGCCTCCAAAACGGCGTGCTGCGGAAAAACCGGGCCGGATCGGGCCTCCGAAACGGCGTGCCGCGGAAAAACCGGGCCGGGTCCGGCTTCCGAAAGGGCGTGCCGCGGAAAAACCGGGCCGGAAACGGCCTCCGAAACGGCGTGCCGCGGAAAAACCGGGCCGGATCCGGCCTCCGAAACGGCGTGCCGCGGAAAAACGGGGCCGGATCCGGCCTCCGAAAGGGCGTGCCGCGGAAAAAACGGACCGGATCCGGCCTCCGAAACGGCGTGCCGCGGAAAAACCGGGCCGGGTCCGGCCTCCGAAACGGCGTGCCGCGGAAAAACCGGGCCGGATCCGGCCTCCGAAATGGCGTGCCGAGGAAACACCGGGCCGGATCCGGCCTCGGAAAAGGCGTGCCGCGGAAAAACCGGGCCGGATCCGGCCTCCCAAAGGGCATGCCGCGGAAAAACCGGGCCGGGTCCGGCCTCCGAAACGGCGTGCGGCGGAAAAACCGGGCCGGATCCGGCCTCCGAAACGGCGTGCCGCGGAAAAACGGGGCCGGATCCGGCCTCCAAAACGGCGTGCCGCGGAAAAACCGGGCCGGATCCGGCCTCCGAAACGGCGTGCCGCGGAAACACCGGGCTGGATCCGGCCTCCGAAACGGCGTGCCGCGGAAAAACCGGGCCGGATCCGGCCTCCGAAACGGCGTGCCGCGGAAAAACCGGGCCGGATCCGGCCTCCGAAACGGCGTGCCGCGGAAAAACCAGGCCGGATCCAGCCTCCGAAACGGCGTGCGGCGGAAAAACCGGGCCGGATCCGGCCTCCGAAATGGCGTGCCGCGGAAAAACCGGGCCGGATCCGGCCTCCGAAACGGCGTGCCGCGGAAAAACCGGGCCGGATACGGCCTCCGAAACGGCGTGCCGAGGAAAAACCGGGCCGGGTCCGGCCTCCGAAACGGCGTGCCGCAGAAAAACCGGGCCGGATCCGGCCTCCGAAACGGCGTGCCGCGGAAAAACCGGGCCGGATACGGCCTCCGAAACGGCGTGCCGCGGAAAAACCGGGCCGGATCCGGCCTCCGAAACGGCGTGCCGCAGAAAAAACGGGCCGGATCCGGCCTCCGAAACGGCGTGCCGCGGAAAAACCGGGCCGGATCCGGCCTCGCAAAGGCCATGCCGCGGAAAAACCGGGCCGGGTCCGGCCTCCGAAACGGCGTGCGGCGGAAAAACCGGGCCGGATCCGGCCTCCGAAACGGCGTGCCGCGGAAAAACCGGGCCGGATCCGGCCTCCGAAAGGGCGTGCCGCGGAAAAACCGGGCCGGATCCGGCCTCCGAAACGGCCTGCCGCGGAAACACCGGGCCGGATCCGGCCTCCGAAAGGGCGTGCCGCGGAAAAACCGGGCCGGATCCGGCCTCCGAAACGGCCTGCCGCGGAAACACCGGGCCGGATCCGGCCTCCGAAACGGCGTGCGGCGGAAAAACCGGGCCGGATCCGGCCTCCGAAATGGCGTGCGGCGGAAAAACCGGGCCGGATCCGGCCTCCGAAACGGCGTGCCGCGGAAAAACCGGGCCGGATCCGGCCTCCGAAATGGCGTGCGGTGGAAAAACCGGGCCGGATCCGGCCTCCGAAACGGCGTGCCGCGGAAAAACCGGGCCGGATCCAGCCTCCGAAACGGCGTGCGGCGGAAAAACCGGGCCGGATCGGGCCTCTAAAACAGCGTGCCGCGGAAAATCCGGTCCGGATCCGGCCTCCGAAACGGCGTGCCGCGGAAAAACCGGGCCGGAAACGGCCTCCGAAACGGCGTGCCGCGGAAAAACCGGGCCGGATCCGGCCTCCGAAACGGCGTGCCGCGGAAAAACCGGGCCGGAAACGCCCTCCGAAACGGCGTGCCGCGGAAAAACCGGGCCCGATCCGGCCTCCGAAATGGCGTGCCGAGGAAAAACCAGACCGGATCTGGCCTCGGAAAAGGCGTGCCGCGGAAAAACCGGGCCGGATCCGGCCTACGAAACGGCGTGCCGCGGAAAAACCGGGCCGGATCCGGCCTCCGAAACGGCGTGCGGCGGAAAAACGGGGCCGGATCCGGCCTCCGAAACGGCGTGCCGCAGAAAAACCGCGCCGGATCCGGCCTCCGAAACGGCGTGCCGCGGAAAAACCGGGCCGGATCCGGCCTCCGAAACGGCTAGCCGCGGAAAAACCGGGCCGGATCCGGCCTCCGAAACGGCGTGCCGCGGAAAAACCGGGCCGGGTCCGGCCTCCGAAACGGCATGCCGCGGTAAAACGGGGCCGGATCCGGCCTCCGAAACGGCGTGCCGCGGAAAAACCGGGCCGGATCCGGCCTCCAAAACGGCGTGCTGCGGAAAAACCGGGCCGGATCGGGCCTCCGAAACACCGGGCCGCGGAAAAAACGGGCCGGGTCCGGCCTCCGAAAGGGCGTGCCGCGGAAAAACCGGGCCGGAAACGGCCTCCGAAACGGCGTGCCGCGGAAAAACCGGGCCGGATCCGGCCTCCGAAACGGCGTGCCGCGGAAAAACCGGGCCGGATCCGGCCTCCGAAACGGCGTGCCGCGGAAAAACCGGGCCGGATCCGGCCTCCGAAACGGCGTGCCGCGGAAAAACCAGACCGGATACGGCCTCGGAAAAGGCGTGCGGCGGAAAAACCGGGCCGGGTCCGGCCTCCGAAACGGCGTGCCGCGGAAAAACGGGGTCGGATCCGGCCTCCGAAACGGCGTGCCGCGGAAAAACCGGGCCGGATCCGGCCTCCGAAACGGCGTGCGGCGGAAAAACCGGGCCGGATCCGGCCTCCGAAACGGCGTGCGGCGGAAAAACCGGGCCGGATCCGGCCTCCGAAACGGCGTGCCGCGGAAACACCGGGCCGGATCGGGCCTCCGAAACGGCGTGCGGCGGAAAAACCAGGCCGGATCCAGCCTCCGAAACGGCGTGCGGCGGAAAAACCGGGCCGGATCCGGCCTCCGAAACGGCGTGCCGCGGAAAAACGGGGCCGGATCCGGCCTCCGAAACGGCGTGCCGCGGAAAAACCGGGCCGGATACGGCCTCCGAAACGGCGTGCTGCGGAAAAACCGGGCCGGATCCGGCCTCCGAAACGGCGTGCGGCGGAAAAACTGGGCCGGATCCAGCCTCCGAAACGACGTGCCGCGGAAAAACCGGGCCGGATCCGGCCTCCGAAACGGCGTGCCGCGGAAAAACGGGGCCGGATCCGGCCTCCGAAACGGCGTGCCGCGGAAAAACCGGGCCGGATCCGGCCTCCGAAACGGCATGCCGCGGAAACACCGGGCTGGATCCGGCCTCCGAAATGGCGTGCCGCGGAAAAACCGGGCCGGATCCGGCCTCCGAAACGGCGTGCCGCGGAAAAACCGGGCCGGATCCGGCCTCCGAAACGGCGTGCCGCGGAAAAACCAGACCGGATCCGGCCTCGGAAAAGGCGTGCCGCGGAAAAACCGGGCCGGGTCCGGCCTCCGAAACGGCGTGCCGCGGAAAAACCGGGCCGGATCCGGCCTCCGAAACGGCGTGCCGCGGAAAAACCGGGCCGGATCCGACCTCCGAAACGGCCTGCCGCGGAAACACCGGGCCGGATCCGGCTTCCGAAACGGCGTGCGGCGGAAAAACCAGGCCGGATCCAGCCTCCGAAACGGCGTGCCGCGGAAAAACCGGGCCGGATCCGGCCTCCGAAACGGCGTGCCGCGGAAAAACCGGGCCGGATCCGGCCTCCGAAACGGCGTGCCGCGGAAAAACCGGGCCGGATACGGCCTCCGAAACGGCGTGCCGCGGAAAAACCGGGCCGGATCCGGCCTCCGAAACGGCGTGCCGAGGAAAAACCGGGCCGGATCCGGCCTCCGAAACGGCGTGCCGCGGAAAAACCGGGCCGGATCCGGCCTCCGAAATGGCGTGCCGAGGAAACACCTGGCCGGATCCGGCCTCAGAAAAGGCGTGCCGCGGAAAAACGGGGCCGGATCCGGCCTCCGAAACGGCGTGCCGCGGAAAAACCGGGCCGGATCCGGCCTCCGAAATGGCGTGCCGAGGAAACACCGGGCCGGATCCGGCCTCGGAAAAGGCGTGCCGCGGAAAAACGGGGCCAGATCCGGCCTCCGAAACGGCGTGCCGTGGAAAAACCGGGCCGGATCCGGCCTCCGAAATGGCGTGCCGAGGAAACACCGGGCCGGATCCGGCCTCGGAAAAGGCGTGCCGCGGAAAAACGGGGCCAGATCCGGCCTCCGAAACGGCGTGCCGCGGAAAAACGGGGCCGGATCCGGCCTCCAAAACGGCGTGCCGCGGAAAAACCAGACCGGATCCTGCCTCGGAAAAGGCGTGCCGCGGAAAAACCGGGCCGGATCCGGCCTCCGAAACGGCGTGCCGTGGAAAAACCGGGCCGGATCCGGCCTCCGAAACGGCGTGCCGCGGAAAAACCGGGCCGGATCCGGCCTCCGAAACGGCGTGCCGCGGAAAAACGGGGCTGGATCCGGCCTCCGAAACGGCGTGCCGCGGAAAAACCGGGCCGGATCCGGCCTCCGAAACGGCGTGCCGAGGAAAAACCGGGCCGGGTCCGGCCTCCGAAACGGCGTGCCGCAGAAAAACCGGGCCGGATCCGGCCTCCGAAACGGCGTGTCGTGGAAAAACCGGGCCGGATCCGGCCTCCGAAATGGCGTGCCGAGGAAACACCAGACCGGATCTGGCCTCGGAAAAGGCGTGCCGCGGAAAAACCGGGCCGGATCCGGCCTCCGAAACGGCGTGCGGCGGAAAAACGGGGCCGGATCCGGCCTCCGAAACGGCGTGCCGCGGAAAAACCGGGCCGGATCCGGCCTCCGAAAGGGCGTGCCGCGGAAAAACCGGGCCGGATCCGGCCTCCAAAACGGCGTGCCGCGGAAAAACCGGGCCGGATCGGGCCTCCGAAACGGCGTGCCGAGGAAAAACCGGGCCGGATCCGGCCTCCGAAACGGCGTGCCGCGGAAAAACCGGGCCGGAAACGGCCTCCGAAACGGCGTTCCGCGGAAAAACCGGGCCGGATCCGGCCTCCGAAACGGCGTGCGGCGGAAATACGGGGCCGGATCCGGCCTCAGAAAAGGCGTGCCGCGGAAAAACGGGCCGGATCCGGCCTCCGAAACGGTTAGCCGCGGAAAAACCGGGCCGGATCCGGCCTCCGAAACGGCGTGCCGCGGAAACACCGGGCCGGAAACGGCCTCCGAAACGGCGTGCCGCGGAAAAACAAGACCGGATCCGACCTCGGAAAAGGTGTGTCGCGGAAAAACCGGGCCGGATCCGGCCTCCGAAATGGCGTGCCGTGGAAAAACCGGGCCGGATCCGGCCTCCGAAACGGCGTGCCGCGGAAAAACCGGGCCGGGTCCGGCCTCCGAAACGGCGTGCGGCAGAAAAACCGGGCCGGATCCGGCCTCCCAAAGGGCATGCCGCGGAAAAACCGGGCCGGGTCCGGCCTCCGAAATGGCGTGCCGAGGAAAAACCAGACCGGATCTGGCCTCGGAAAAGGCGTGCCGCGGAAAAACCGGGCCGGATCCGGCCTCCGAAACGGCGTGCCGCGGAAAAACCAGGCCGGATCCGGCCTCCGAAACGGCGTGCCGCGGAAAAACCGGGCCGGATCCGGCCTCCGAAACGGCGTGCCGCGGAAAAACCGGGCCGGAAACGGCCTCCGAAACGGCGTGCCGCGGAAAAACCGGGCCGGATCCGGCCTCCGAAACGGCGTGCCGCGGAAAAACCGGGCCGGAAACGGCCTCCGAAACGGCGTGCCGCGGAAAAACCGGGCCGGATCCGGCCTCCGAAACGGCGTGCCGCGGAAAAACCGGGCCGGAAACGCCCTCCGAAACGGCGTGCCGCGGAAAAACCGGGCCCGATCCGGCCTCCGAAATGGCGTGCCGAGGAAAAACCAGACCGGATCTGGCCTCGGAAAAGGCGTGCCGCGGAAAAACCGGGCCGGATCCGGCCTACGAAACGGCGTGCCGCGGAAAAACCGGGCCGGATCCGGCCTCCGAAACGGCGTGCGGCGGAAAAACGGGGCCGGATCCGGCCTCCGAAACGGCGTGCCGCAGAAAAACCGCGCCGGATCCGGCCTCCGAAACGGCGTGCCGCGGAAAAACGGGGCCGGATCCGGCCTCCCAAAGGGCATGCCGCGGAAAAACCGGGCCGGATCCGGCCTCCGAAACGGCGTGCCGCGGAAAAACCGGGCCGGATCCGGCCTCCGAAACGGCGTGCCGCGGAAAAACCGGGCCGGATCCGGCCTCCGAAACGGCGTGCCGCGGAAAAACCGGGCCGGATCCGGCATCCGAAAGGGCGTGCCGTGGAAAAAACGGACCGGATCCGGCATCCGAAACGGCGTGCCGCGGAAAAACCGGGCCGGGTCCGGCCTCCGAAACGGCGTGCCGCAGAAAAACCGGGCCGGTTCCGGCCTCCGAAATGGCGTGCCGAGGAAACACCGGGCCGGATCCGGCCTCGGAAAAGGCGTGCCGCGGAAAAACCGGGCCGGATCCGGCCTCCGAAACGGCTAGCCGCGGAAAAACCGGGCCGGATCCGGCCTCCGAAACGGCGTGCCGCGGAAAAACCGGGCCGGGTCCGGCCTCCGAAACGGCATGCCGCGGTAAAACGGGGCCGGATCCGGCCTCCGAAACGGCGTGCCGCGGAAAAACCGGGCCGGATCCGGCCTCCAAAACGGCGTGCTGCGGAAAAACCGGGCCGGATCGGGCCTCCGAAACACCGGGCCGCGGAAAAAACGGGCCGGGTCCGGCCTCCGAAAGGGCGTGCCGCGGAAAAACCGGGCCGGAAACGGCCTCCGAAACGGCGTGCCGCGGAAAAACCGGGCCGGATCCGGCCTCCGAAACGGCGTGCCGCGGAAAAACCGGGCCGGATCCGGCCTCCGAAACGGCGTGCCGCGGAAAAACCGGGCCGGATCCGGCCTCCGAAACGGCGTGCCGCGGAAAAACCAGACCGGATACGGCCTCGGAAAAGGCGTGCGGCGGAAAAACCGGGCCGGGTCCGGCCTCCGAAACGGCGTGCCGCGGAAAAACGGGGTCGGATCCGGCCTCCGAAACGGCGTGCCGCGGAAAAACCGGGCCGGATCCGGCCTCCGAAACGGCGTGCGGCGGAAAAACCGGGCCGGATCCGGCCTCCGAAACGGCGTGCGGCGGAAAAACCGGGCCGGATCCGGCCTCCGAAACGGCGTGCCGCGGAAACACCGGGCCGGATCGGGCCTCCGAAACGGCGTGCGGCGGAAAAACCAGGCCGGATCCAGCCTCCGAAACGGCGTGCGGCGGAAAAACCGGGCCGGATCCGGCCTCCGAAACGGCGTGCGGCGGAAAAACCGGGCCGGATCCGGCCTCCGAAACGGCGTGCCGCGGAAAAACCGGGCCGGATACGGCCTCCGAAACGGCGTGCTGCGGAAAAACCGGGCCGGATCCGGCCTCCGAAAGGGCGTGCCGCGGAAAAACTGGGCCGGATCCAGCCTCCGAAACGACGTGCCGCGGAAAAACCGGGCCGGATCCGGCCTCCGAAACGGCGTGCCGCGGAAAAACGGGGCCGGATCCGGCCTCCGAAACGGCGTGCCGCGGAAAAACCGGGCCGGATCCGGCCTCCGAAACGGCATGCCGCGGAAACACCGGGCTGGATCCGGCCTCCGAAATGGCGTGCCGCGGAAAAACCGGGCCGGATCCGGCCTCCGAAACGGCGTGCCGCGGAAAAACCGGGCCGGATCCGGCCTCCGAAACGGCGTGCCGCGGAAAAACCAGACCGGATCCGGCCTCGGAAAAGGCGTGCCGCGGAAAAACCGGGCCGGGTCCGGCCTCCGAAACGGCGTGCCGCGGAAAAACCGGGCCGGATCCGGCCTCCGAAACGGCGTGCCGCGGAAAAACCGGGCCGGATCCGACCTCCGAAACGGCCTGCCGCGGAAACACCGGGCAGGATCCGGCTTCCGAAACGGCGTGCGGCGGAAAAACCAGGCCGGATCCAGCCTCCGAAACGGCGTGCCGCGGAAAAACCGGGCCGGATCCGGCCTCCGAAACGGCGTGCCGCGGAAAAACCGGGCCGGATCCGGCCTCCGAAACGGCGTGCCGCGGAAAAACCGGGCCGGATACGGCCTCCGAAACGGCGTGCCGCGGAAAAACCGGGCCGGATCCGGCCTCCGAAACGGCGTGCCGAGGAAAAACCGGGCCGGATCCGGCCTCCGAAACGGCGTGCCGCGGAAAAACCGGGCCGGATCCGGCCTCCGAAATGGCGTGCCGAGGAAACACCTGGCCGGATCCGGCCTCAGAAAAGGCGTGCCGCGGAAAAACGGGGCCGGATCCGGCCTCCGAAACGGCGTGCCGCGGAAAAACCGGGCCGGATCCGGCCTCCGAAATGGCGTGCCGAGGAAACACCGGGCCGGATCCGGCCTCGGAAAAGGCGTGCCGCGGAAAAACGGGGCCAGATCCGGCCTCCGAAACGGCGTGCCGTGGAAAAACCGGGCCGGATCCGGCCTCCGAAATGGCGTGCCGAGGAAAAACCGGGCCGGATCCGGCCTCGGAAAAGGCGTGCCGCGGAAAAACGGGGCCAGATCCGGCCTCCGAAACGGCGTGCCGCGGAAAAACGGGGCCGGATCCGGCCTCCAAAACGGCGTGCCGCGGAAAAACCAGACCGGATCCTGCCTCGGAAAAGGCGTGCCGCGGAAAAACCGGGCCGGATCCGGCCTCCGAAACGGCGTGCCGTGGAAAAACCGGGCCGGATCCGGCCTCCGAAACGGCGTGCCGCGGAAAAACCGGGCCGGATCCGGCCTCCGAAACGGCGTGCCGCGGAAAAACGGGGCTGGATCCGGCCTCCGAAACGGCGTGCCGCGGAAAAACCGGGCCGGATCCGGCCTCCGAAACGGCGTGCCGAGGAAAAACCGGGCCGGGTCCGGCCTCCGAAACGGCGTGCCGCAGAAAAACCGGGCCGGATCCGGCCTCCGAAACGGCGTGTCGTGGAAAAACCGGGCCGGATCCGGCCTCCGAAATGGCGTGCCGAGGAAACACCAGACCGGATCTGGCCTCGGAAAAGGCGTGCCGCGGAAAAACCGGGCCGGATCCGGCCTCCGAAACGGCGTGCGGCGGAAAAACGGGGCCGGATCCGGCCTCCGAAACGGCGTGCCGCGGAAAAACCGGGCCGGATCCGGCCTCCGAAAGGGCGTGCCGCGGAAAAACCGGGCCGGATCCGGCCTCCAAAACGGCGTGCCGCGGAAAAACCGGGCCGGATCGGGCCTCCGAAACGGCGTGCCGAGGAAAAACCGGGCCGGATCCGGCCTCCGAAACGGCGTGCCGCGGAAAAACCGGGCCGGAAACGGCCTCCGAAACGGCGTTCCGCGGAAAAACCGGGCCGGATCCGGCCTCCGAAACGGCGTGCGGCGGAAATATGGGGCCGGATCCGGCCTCAGAAAAGGCGTGCCGCGGAAAAACGGGCCGGATCCGGCCTCCGAAACGGTTAGCCGCGGAAAAACCGGGCCGGATCCGGCCTCCGAAACGGCGTGCCGCGGAAACACCGGGCCGGAAACGGCCTCCGAAACGGCGTGCCGCGGAAAAACAAGACCGGATCCGACCTCGGAAAAGGTGTGCCGCGGAAAAACCGGGCCGGATCCGGCCTCCGAAATGGCGTGCCGTGGAAAAACCGGGCCGGATCCGGCCTCCGAAACGGCGTGCCGCGGAAAAACCGGGCCGGGTCCGGCCTCCGAAACGGCGTGCGGCAGAAAAACCGGGCCGGATCCGGCCTCCCAAAGGGCATGCCGCGGAAAAACCGGGCCGGGTCCGGCCTCCGAAATGGCGTGCCGAGGAAAAACCAGACCGGATCTGGCCTCGGAAAAGGCGTGCCGCGGAAAAACCGGGCCGGATCCGGCCTCCGAAACGGCGTGCCGCGGAAAAACCAGGCCGGATCCGGCCTCCGAAACGGCGTGCCGCGGAAAAACCGGGCCGGATCCGGCCTCCGAAACGGCGTGCCGAGGAAAAACGGGGCCAGATCCGGCCTCCGAAACGGTGTGCCGCGGAAAAACCGGGCCGGATCCGGCCTCCGAAACGGCGTGCCGCGGAAAAACGGGGCCGGATCCGGCCTCCGAAACGGCGTGCCGCGGAAAAACCGGGCCGGATCCGGCCTCCGAAAGGGCGTGCCGCGGAAAAACCGGGCCGGATCCGGCCTCCAAAACGGCGTGCCGCGGAAAAACCGGGCCGGATCGGGCCTCCGAAACGGCGTGCCGAGGAAAAAACCGGGCCGGATCCGGCCTCCGAAACGGCGTGCCGCGGAAAAACCGGGCCGGAAACGGCCTCCGAAATGGCGTGCCGAGGAAAAACCAGAGCGGATCTGGCCTCGGAAAAGGCGTGCCGCGGAAAAACCGGGCCGGATCCGGCCTCCGAAACGGCTAGCCGCGGAAAAACCGGGCCGGATCCGGCCTCCGAAACGGCGTGCCGAGGAAAAACGGGGCCAGATCCGGCCTCCGAAACGGTGTGCCGCGGAAAAACCGGGCCGGATCCGGCCTCCGAAACGGCGTGCGGCGGAAAAACGGGGCCGGATCCGGCCTCCGAAACGGCGTGCCGCGGAAAAACCGGGCCGGATCCGGCCTCCGAAAGGGCGTGCCGCGGAAAAACCGGGCCGGATCGGGCCTCCAAACGGCGTGCCGCGGAAAAACCGGGCCGGATCGGGCCTCCGAAACGGCGTGCCGAGGAAAAACCGGGCCGGATCCGGCCTCCGAAACGGCGTGCCGCGGAAAAACCGGGCCGGAAACGGCCTCCGAAATGGCATGCCGAGGAAAAACCAGAGCGGATCTGGCCTCGGAAAAGGCGTGCCGCGGAAAAACCGGGCCGGATCCGGCCTCCGAAACGGCGTGCCGCGGAAAAACCGGGCCGGATCCGGCCTCCGAAACGGCGTGCCGCGGAAAAAACGGGGCCGGATACGGCCTCCGAAACGGTTAGCCGCGGAAAAACGGGGCCGGATACGGCCTCCGAAACGGCGTGCCGCGGAAAAACCGGGCCGGATCCGGCCTCCGAAACGGCGTGCCGCGGAAAAACCGGGCCGGATCCGGCCTCCGAAAGGGCGTGCCGCGGAAAAACCGGGCCGGATCCGGCCTCCGAAACGGCATGCCGCGGAAAAACCGGGCCGGATCGGGCCTCCGAAACGGCGTGCCGAGGAAAAACCGGGCCGGATCCGGCCTCCGAAACGGCGTGCCGCGGAAAAACCGGGCCGGAAACGGCCTCCGAAATGGCGTGCCGCGGAAAAACGGGGCCGGATCCGGCCTCCGAAACGCTTAGCCGCGGAAAAACGGGGCCGGATCCGGCCTCCGAAACGGCGTGCCGCGGAAAAACCGGGCCGGATCCGGCCTCCGAAACGGCGTGCCGCGGAAAAACCGGGCCGGATCCGGCCTCCGAAACGGCGTGCCGAGGAAACACCTGGCCGGATCCGGCCTCGGAAAAGGCGTGCCGCGGAAAAACCGGGCCGGATCCGGCCTCCGAAACGGCGTGCCGCGGAAAAACCGGGCCGGATCCGGCCTCCGAAACGGCGTGCCGCGGAAAATCCGGGCCGGATCCGGCCTCCGAAACGGCGTGCCGCGGAAAAACCGGGCCGGATCCGGCCTCCGAAACGGCGTGCCGCGGAAAAACCGGGCCGGATACGGCCTCCGAAACGGCGTGCCGCGGAAAAACCAGACCGGATCCGGCCTCGGAAAAGGCGTGCGGCGGAAAAACCGGGCCGGATCCGGCCTCCGAAACGGCGTGCCGCGGAAACACCGGCCGGATCGGGCCTCCGAAACCGCGTGCGGCGGAAAAAGCAGGCCGGATCCAGCCTCCGAAACGGCGTGCGGCGGAAAAACCGGGCCGGATCCGGCCTCCGAAACGGCGTGTGGCGGAAAAACCGGGCCGGATCCGGCCTCCGAAACGGCGTGCCGCGGAAAAACCGGGCCGGATACGGCCTCCGAAACGGCGTGCCGCGGAAAAACCGGGCCGGATCCGGCCTCCGAAACGGCGTGCCGAGGAAAAACCGGGCCCGATCCGGCCTCCGAAACGGCGTGCCGCAGAAAAAACCGGGCCGGATCCGGCCTCCGAAACGGCGTGCCGCAGAAAAACCGGGCCGGATCCGGCCTCCGAAACGGCGTGCCGCGGAAAAAC
>NW_027441390.1:0-30847 GCF_949628215.1 Phalacrocorax aristotelis | reverse complement strand
TCCCCCTCAATGTGACTGGGGGGTCTCCCAGCCCCCCAAATGAGACTGGGGGGTGTCTCCCACCCTCCCAAATGCAACTGGGGGCATCTCCCAGCCCCCCAAATGTGACTGGGGCATCTCCCAGCCTCCTCAATGCGATGGGGGGGATCTCCCAGCCCCCCAAACGTGACGGGGGCGTCTCCCAGCCCCCTCAATGTGACTGGGGGGTCTCCCACCCTCCCAAATGCGACTGGGGGGTCTCCCAGCCCCCTCAATGTGACTGGGGGGTCTCCCATCTCCCCCAAATGCGACTGGGGGGTCTCCCAGCCCCCTCAACGCGACGGGGGGGGCATCTCCCAGCCCCACCCCCACCCCCAAAAAGCGACGGGGCCGGGGTGGGGTCCCCACCTCTCCCACCATGCCGTTCCAGACGCCGTCGATCTTCTTGCCGTGCTTGCCGTTGGTGACGAGGTAGAGGTCGTAGGTGAAGCCGAGGGCGCGCGCCAGCCGCTTCAGGATGTCGATGCAGAAGCCCTTGCAGCACTTCTTCTCGAAGAGCGCCGGCTCTGACGGAGAGCTGCGGGCACGCCGGCGTTGGGGGGGGACCCAGCACGGGGAGGGGGCGCCCCCGGGGTGGGGGGGAGCACCCAGGGCGGGGGGGGAGCACCCAGGGTGAGGGGGAACCCCCAGTGTGTGTGGGAAGCACCGAGGGGGGGGGAATCCCCCAGGGTGGGGGGAGCACCCAGGGCAGGGGGGAACACCCTGGGTGGTCGGGAGCACTGAGGGTGGGGAGGGAGCCCCCAGGGCAGGGGGGAGCACCCAGGGCAGGGGGGAGCACCCAGGGTGAGGGGGAACCCCCAGTGTGTGTGGGAAGCACCGAGGGGGGGGGAATCCCCCAGGGTGGGGGGGAGCACCCAGGGTGGGGGGGGAGCACCCAGGGCAGGAGGGAGCACCCTGGGTGAGCGGGAGCACTGAGGGTTTGGGGGGAGCACCCAGGGCGGGGAGGGAGCCCCCAGGGCAGGGGGAGAGCACCCATGGCGGGGGGGAGCACCCAGGGTGAGGGGGAGCACCCAGTGCAGGGGGAAGCCCCCAGGGCAGGGGGGAACCCCCAGTGTGTGTGGGAAGCACCGAGGGGGGGGGAATCCCCCAGGGTGGGGGGGAATTCCCTGGTGGGGGGGAGCCCGAGGGTGGGCAGAAGCCCCCAGGGTGGGGAGGGAGCACCCAGGGAGCACCCAGGGTGGGGGACACACACACACACACCCCTGCGGCAGCATGGGGACACCCCAAGGGTAGGGGGGAGCACCTAGGGCAGGAGGGAGCCGCCCAGGGTGGGTGGGAGCACTGAGGGTGGGGGGGAGCCCCCAGGGCAGGAGGTAGCACCCAAGGGGTGGGGGGGAGCCCCCAGGGTGGGGGGGGGGCACCCCAAGGGTGGGAGACACACACCCACACCCCCATGATGGCACGGGGACACCCCCATGGCAACACTGGGGACAGCCCAAGGGTGACGGGGACACCCCCGCGGTGATAGGGCAACACCCCGGTGGGTGATGGGGGGGACACCCCAAGGGTGGGGGGGGACCCCGCACCCACACAGTGATGGGGACAACCCCGTGGCGGGGGGGACCACTGACACCCCGAGGGTGGTGGGGACACCCCCATGGCAGTGTCGGTGACACCCTCACGGCACCGGGGACACCCCGAGGGTGGTGGGGACACCCCTGTGACAGTGTCTGGGACACCCCAGGGTGGTGGGAACGCCCTCACGGCACTGAGGACACCCCTGTGACAGTGTCTGGGACACCCCAGGGGTGGGGGGGAACGCCCTCACGGCACTGGGGACACCCCGAGGGTGGTGGGGACACCCCTGTGACAGTGTCTGGGGACACCCCAGGGTGGTGGGAACACCCTCACGGCACCGGGGACACCCCAGGGTGGTGGGGACACCCCCATGGCAGTGTCGGTGACACCCTCACGGCACTGGGGACACCCTGAGGGTGGTGGGGAACACCCTCACGGCACCGGGGACACCCCAGGGTGGGTGGGAACACCCTCACAGCACCAGAGACACCCCAGGGTGGTGGGAACACCCTCATGGCACTGGGGACACCCCAGGGTGGTGGGAACACCCTCACGGCACCAGCGGCACCCCGAGGGTGGTGGGGGACACCCCCATGGCAGTGTCGGTGACACCCTCACGGCACCAAGGACACCCCGAGGGTGGTGGGGACACCCCTGTGACAGTGTCTGGGACACCCCAGGGTGGTGGGAACGCCCTCACGGCACCGGGGACACCCCAGGGTGGTGGGACACCCCTGTGACAGTGTCTGGGACACCCCAGGGTGGTGGGAACACCCTCACGGCACCGGGGACACCGCGGGGCGGGTGTCGGGGGTGCGTCACCCACCTGGCGGTGCGGTTGAGCTGCTTGCGGCAGGGGACGGAGTCGCGGATGCAGGTGCCGGTGGCGGGGTCGATGCTCTCCACGATGACGAAGGGCCGCTCCTCCAGTGTGGCCCACTGTCAGGTGTTGGTCGTCGTCCACCGGTTGTAGGAATTTACCGTAACGTGACCAAACGGGGTACTTCATCCGCAGGATCCGGTGTTCCCAGCTGCCCACCTGCGAGGGACAACGCCTGCGTCATGCTCAGGGGGGCTGTCACCGCCGGGGACGGTCCGATGTCACCGTGACGGCCCTACAGCCAGAGAGACCCCACAGCCGGACAGACCCCACCCCCATCCGGACAGACGGACGCGGGGTCACCTCGGGGGGAACGGGTGGAGGGAGGGTCCCCGGAGGCGTCACCGCGCCGAGGCGACGGGCTGAGTTTCTGCGTCACCGTCACCCCCGCGGGGACGCGGTGCTGTGACAAGGCAGCGCGACACCGCGACGGCGGGGGGTGAGGGGGTCAACGCCAGATGGTACCGCAACCCCCTCCCCGGGGAGGGGACACGGCGCTGGCGAGCGGAGCCGGCGCCGTCAGGCTGACAGCCCGGACGTCACCGTGACCGGAATGACAAACACCGCGAGGAACAGACAGGCGCCCCCAGGGGGAACGGTGACAGCGCAGGGACGCGGCACAGGCGTCGGGGACGCTCACCACCTCCCAGCTGCGCTCCTTGTTGAGGGAGATCACAACCAGCGAGGGGTTGACGAGGTAACCGTCCTCGTTGAAGGAGAAATCCTTCTGCCCCCAGGTGATGTTCATGAAGTACCTGGCAGGGACGCAACACCGTGACGGGGCTGTCACCTCCCCGAGGCGACAGGCGCCGGCGGTTCCGCCGCCCTCACCGGTGGAGGTTGTCGTTGATCTGGGTGACGTTGGGCGCCCGGCAATCGTTGTTGAACTCGGGGATGAAACCGTAATCGCGCAGCAGAGCCTCGGCGCCCTTGGCCACGATGGCCACCCCGTTGTGCACGCGGTGTTGCAGGTCGTCCCGCCAACCGGCCGACAACACCGCGAACAAACCGGCCGGGAGGTGTTCGGGTAATTGATCGCTTCCGCCGAGGTTCGTACCGACGACGAACCAGATGTAACCGGGACCGGTTAAACCGGCGTCTCGCGCCGCTCGGAAAATGGCCTCGGCTTCTTCCCGCGAGCAGTAGAGGAGGCGGATTTGGGCGCTGACCTCGCGCAGCTGCCGGCGCAACCGCGTTCCCTCGGGTCGTCGGTCAGGTTGAGGGTCAGGACGCCGCGGTGTTCCCAGCCGATGAAGCTGCTGTCGGTTAAAACCTCCACGTAATCCACGAAGTCTTCGTAGCCCGGGAAGAGGGTGGTGACGACGGCGAAGGCCGTCCAGTCGTACTCCTCCAACACCTCGAAGATCACCTGCAGCTGCTGCTCGGTGGAGGAGCCCAGCTGGAGGAAGGTGGAGCCCTTCTCCTGCGGGGGTGGGGAGAGGGTGACGAGGGTGGTGACGGGGACGGCCGGTGGTTCCAGATGGGGTTGGAGTCGGGTTGGGGGCAGTTGGCTGGCTCTGGATGTGGTTGGGGACAGTTGGGGTTGGGGACAGTCGGTTTGGGGACAGTCAGGTGGCTCTGGAGGTGGTTGGGGTTGGGGACGGTCAGTTTGGGGGCAATTGGGTGGCTCTGGACATGGTTGGGGACAGTTGGGGTTGGGGACAGTCGGTTTGGGGACAGTCGGGTGGCTCTGGATGTGGTGGGGACAGTTGGGGCTGGGGACAGTCAGTTTGGGGACAGTCATGGCAGGTCTGGGTACAGTTGGGTTGGGGACAGTCAGTTTGGGGACAGTCGGGTGGCTCTGGACATGGTTGGGGACAGTTGGGGTTGGGGACAGTCAGTTTGGGGACAGTCGGGTGGCTCTGGACATGGTTGGGGACAGTTGGGGCCGGGGACAGTCAGTTTGGGGACAGTCATGGCAGGTCTAGGTACAGTTGGGGTTGGGGACAGTCAGTTTGGGGACAGTCGGGTGGCTCTGGACATGGTTGGGGACAGTTGGGGTTGGGGACAGTCAGTTTGGGGGCAATTGGGTGGCTCTGGACATGGTTGGGGACAGTTGGGGTTGGGGACGGTCAGTTTGGGGACAGTCGGGTGGCTCTGGATGTGGTTGGGGCCGGGGACAGTCAATCTGGGGACAGTCGGGTGGCTCTGGACATGGCTGGGGTTGGGGACAGTCAGGTTGGGGACAGTCGGGTGGCTCTGGACATGGCTGGGGTTGGGGACAGTTGGTTTTGGGACAGTTGAGCGGCTCTGGATGTGGTGGGCGGGGGGACACAGTCAGTTTGGGGACAGTCATGGCAGGTCTGGGTACAGTTGGGGTTGGGGACAGTCAGTTTGGGGACAGTCAGGTGGCTCTGGACATGGTTGGGGACAGTTGGGGTTGGGGACAGTCGGTTTGGGGACAGTCAGGTGGCTCTGGACATGGTTGGGGACAGTTGGGGTTGGGGACAGTCAGTTTGGGGACAGTTGGGTGGCTCTGGACATGGTTGGGGACAGTTGGGGTTGGGGACGGTCGGTTTGGGGACAGTCAGGTGGCTCTGGACATGGTTGGGGCCGGGGACAGTCGGTTTGGGGACAGTCATGGCAGGTCTGGGTACAGTTGGGGTTGGGGACAGTCGTTTTGGGGACAGTCGAGTGGCTCTGGACATGGATGGGGACAGTTGGGGTTGGGGACAGTCAATTTGGGGGCAATCAGGTGGCTCTGGACATGGTTGGGGTTGGGGACGGTCGGTTTGGGGACAGTCAGGTGGCTCTGGATGTGGTTGGGGATCGGAACAGTCGGTTTGGGGACAGTCGGGTGGCTCTGGATGTGGTTGGGGTTGGGGACAGTCAGTTTTGGGACAGTCGGGTGGCTCTGGACGTGATTGGGGTTGGGGACAGTCAGTATGGGGACAGTCGGGTGGCTTTGGATGTGATTGGGGTTGGGCTGGGGACAGTCATGGTGGCTCTAGGTGCAGTTGGGGGGATATTTGGGTGACTCCAGATAGAACTGGGGTTGGGGACAGTCAGACTGGGGACATGTGGGTGACCCTAGACATGGCGGGGGTTGGGGACAGTCAGGCTGGGGACATGTGGGTGACCCTAGACATGGCGGGGGTTGGGGACAGTCAGACTGGGGACACGTGGGTGACCCTAGACATGGCGGGGGTTGAGGACAGTCGCGTTAGGGACAGTCGGGCTGCCCTAGACACGGTTGGGGTTGGGTTGGGAACAACCAGGTGACCCTGGACGTGGTTGGGGACAGTCGGGTACCCCTAGAAAAGGCTGGGGAGAGCGGGGTGCCCCCCGAGCACCCCACCCTGCCCCACCTTGGGCGTGAGGACGATGGCGGAGCCGCCGTTGATGCCGATGATGGGCACCGAGGTCTGGGCCGAGATGAAGTCGAGGATTTGCGCCACGGCCTCGGAGCGGGCGTCGTCCTCGAAGACGACGCCGTGGATGCGGAGGGAGGAGAGGACGTCGCACAGGCGAACGATCAAACTCCGCGGGTTGGTGTCGTTCAACACCACCCCGACGGGGTTGACGTCCAACGAGAAGTCGCGGAAGGCGGCGGGCGCCAGGCGGGGCCCGGCGGGGCCGTAGGAGGCTCCGCTGAGGATGACGGCGACGTTCAGCGCCCGCCGGTTCCCCTCCGGCCGCGGCGCCAAGAAGGGGCTGGCGCAGGCCAGGGCCAGGGCGAAGAACATCCTGCTGGCGGGGGCGGGGACCCAGGGGCTCATCGCGCCGCCGCTGCGCCCTGGGGGGGACGGGAGAGGGGGGGGATGCTGGGGGACGTGCCCACCAGTGCCCCCCCAGTAGCCCCCAGTAACCCCCAAGCACTGGGAGAGGGTCAGGCGGGGGGGGAATGGTGGGAGGGGTGCTCACCAGTGCCCCCCCAGTAGCCCCCAGTAACCCCCAAGCACCGGGAGAAGGTCAGGTGGGGGTGGAATGGTAGGAGGGGGGCTCACCAGTGCCCCCCCAGTAGCCCCCAGTAACCCCCAAGCACTGGGAGAGGGTCAGGCGGGGGGGGAATGGTGGGAGGGGGGCTCACCAGTAACACCCAGTAGCCACCAGTAACCCCCAAGCACTGGGAGAGGGTCAGGCGGGGGGGAATGGTGGGAGGGGGGCTCACCAGTAACACCCAGTACCCACCAGTAACCCCCAAGCACCGGGAGAGGGTCAGGTGGGTGGGGAATGGTGGGAGGGGGGCTCACCAGTAACACCCAGTAGCCACCAGTAACCCCCAAGCACTGGGAGAGGGTCAGGCGGGGGGGAATGGTGGGAGGGGGGCTCACCAGTAACACCCAGTACCCACCAGTAACCCCCAAGCACTGGGAGAGGGTCAGGCGGGGGGGAATGGTGGGAGGGGGGCTCACCAGTGCCCCCCCAGTACCCACCAGTAACCCCCAAGCACCGGGAGAGGGTCAGGCGGGGGGGGAATGGTGGGAGGGGGGCTCACCAGTAACACCCAGTACCCACCAGTAACCCCCAAGCACTGGGAGAGGGTCAGGCGGGGGGGGAATGGTGGGAGGGGGGCTCACCAGTAACACCCAGTAGCCACCAGTAACCCCCAAGCACTGGGAGAGGGTCAGGCGGGGGTGGAATGGTGGGAGGGGTGCTCACCAGTAACACCCAGTAGCCACCAGTAACCCCCAGTGCCAGGCGAGGGTCAGGCAGGACTCGAGGCACCAGTGGGGACCAGTGCCCCCCAGTGCTCCCAGTACCCACCCGGGGCTGCCCCACTGGCCTGGCCTAGCCCTGGCCTGGGGCAACCAGAGCCTCCCAGTGCCTCCCCGTATCCCCCCAGTATCCCCCCAGTGCCTCCCCGTATCCCCCCAGTACCCCCCCAGTATCGCCCCCAGTATCCCTCCCCGTAACCCCCCGGTATCCCCCCAGTATCCTCCCAGTGCCTCCCCAGTATCGCCCCCAGTGCCTCCCCATATCCCCCCAGTATCCCCCCAGTATCCCCCCAGTATCCTCCCAGTGCCTCCCCAGTATCCCCCCAGTATCCCCCCAGTATCCCTCCCAGTATCCCCCCCAGTATCCCCCCAGTGCCTCCCCAGTATCCCCCAGTATCCCCCCCAGTAACCTCCCCAGTATCCCCCCCAGTATCCCCCAGTATCCCCCCAGTGCCTCCCCAGTATCCCCCCCAGTGCCTCCCCAGTATCCCCCAGTATCCCCCCAGTATCACCCCCAATATCCCCCCAGTATCCCCCCCAGTATCCCCCAGTATCCCCCCAGTTTCCACCCCAGTATCCCCCCAGTATCCCCCCAGTTTCCACCCCAGTATCCCCCCAGTGCCTCCCCAGTATCCCCCCCAGTATCCCCCCCAGTATCCCCCCAGTAACCCCCCCAGTATCCCCCCCAGTGCCTCCCCAGTATCCCCCCCAGTATCCCCCCCAGTGCCCCCCCAGTATCCCCCCCAGTAACCTCCCCAGTATCCCCCCCAGTATCCCCCAGTATCCCCCCCAGTGCCTCCCCAGTATCCCCCCAGTTTCCACCCCAGTATCCCCCCAGTATCCCCCCAGTTTCCACCCCAGTATCCCCCCCAGTATCCCCCCAGTGCCTCCCCAGTATCCCCCCAGTTTCCCCCCAGTTTCCACCCCAGTGTCCCCCCAGTGCCTCCCCAGTATCCCCCCAGTATCCCCCCAGTTTCCACTCCAGTATCCCCCCCAGTATCCCCCCAGTATCCCCCCAGTTTCCACCCCAGTATCCCCCCAGTTTCCCCCCAGTATCCCTCCCAGTATCCCCCCAGTATCTCCCCAGTATCCCCCCAGTATCCCTCCCAGTGCCCCCCCAGTATCCCCCCAGTTTCCACCCCAGTATCCCCCCCAGTTTCCAGCCCAGTATCCCCCCCAGTATCCCCCCAGTATCCCTCCCAGTATCCCTCCCAGTATCCCCCCAGTATCCCTCCCAGTATCCCCCCGTGAGCCAGCATCAGGCTGTGAGGACACGCCAGGACACGCCAGGACACGCCATCACCCCCCCCAGCCCCCCCATCTCGCGCCGCCGCAGCCGGGGGGACGCAGACGGACGGACGCTGACGGGGACAGGCGGACACTGGGGGTGGGGGTGGGGGTGTGTGTCACTGTCACCCCCCCCAAGGTGACAGTCAGACACGGAGGCGGTGACAAGCGCAGGCGGGGGGGGGGGGGCACAGGCAGACAAAGCAACAGGCGGCGGCGGGCAGAGCAACAGGCAGAGCCAGGCGGGGAGGGGGCAGGCAGGGCACAGGCGGAAGAGCCAACAGGCGCAGGCGGGTGTCGTGGCAGTGGTGGCGGGGAGCAACAGGCAGAGGGGAGGGACTGGTGGAGGGGGGTGGCAGGGACAGGCAGAGGGGACGGGTACAGGCAGTGGGCCCGGGGGTACAGGCAGTGGGCCCATGATACAGGTGGGGAGCCCGGGGGTACAGGCGGGGGGCACAGGGGTACAGGTGGGGCACAGGGGTACAGGTGGGGGGCACAGAGGTACAGATGGGGCCCAGGGGTACAGGCAGGGGGCCCAGGGGTACAGGCAGGGCCAGGGATACAGGTGGGGGGCCCAGGGGTACAGGTGGGGGGCCCAGGGGTACAGGCGGTGCGCAGGGGTACAGGCGGGGCCAGAGATACAGGTGGGGAGCCCGGGGGTACAGGCCGGGGGCACAGGGGTACAGGTGGGGCACAGGGGTAGAGGCGGGGGGTCCGGGGGTAGAGGCGGGGGGCCCAGGGGTACAGGCAGGGGGCCTGGGGGTACAGGCGGGGGGCCCAGGGGTACAGGCGGGGGGGGCCCAGGGGTACAGGCGGTGCGCAGGGGTACAGGCGGGGGGCACAGGGGTAGAGGCGGGGGGCCCGGGGGTACAGGCGGGGGGCCCAGGGGTACAGGCGGGGGGGCCCAGGGGTACAGGCGGTGCACAGGGGTACAGGCGGGGGGCACAGGGGTAGAGGCGGGGGGCCCGGGGGTACAGGCGGGGGGCCCAGGGGTACGGGGGGGGGGCCCAGGGGTACAGGCGGCCAACACCGGCTGAGGCAGACACCCCATCGGGCCCAGCAGGGACAGCCAGACAGGCAGCTGGCTGCACAGTCGGACAGGCAGACACCCACAGCGGGACGTGTACACACGGGTCACCCCCAGCAATGTCACACCCCCACACACCCCCCCGTACCCCAACAGTCGCTGGGGGGGAGGGGAAGGGGCCCGGATGCCGGGGTCCTCTGCCCAGCCCCCCCTCCCCCCCCCCCGTGACCTTGAGCCCGGCCCCGCCCCTGTCACACGGGGCTCCCTGTGCCGGGGGTGACACCGTCACCGTAACGGCGGGGGGACAAACCTGTGACAGGGGGTGACGAACCCCCGTCACTCTCCCCACACCAGTGGGGTGACAAACCCCCATCACCGTCACCATGAGGGGGGGTGATGAACCCCGTCATCCTCCCCACACCAGTGGGGTGACAAACCCCCGTCACCGTCTCCATGAGGGAGGGGTGACGAACCCCCGTCACCCTCCCCACAACAAGGACAAACCGGCATCACCATCCCCACACCGTAAGGGTGGGTGACAACGCCGTGTCACCGTCCCCACAGCAGCGGGGGGAACAATCGCGTGTCACCGTCCCCATAATGGTGGGTGACAAAGCCGTGTCACCGTCACGGTGGGGGTGACAAAGCCGTGTCACCGTCCCTGTGATGGTGGGGGTGACAAAGCCGTGTCACCATCCCCATGATGGCGGGGGACAATCTGGTGTCACCGTCCCCGTAACGGCGGGGGACAATCACGTGTCACTGTCCCCAAAAGAGCCAGGTGACAATCACGTGTCACCGTCCCCGTAACGGCGGGGACAAGCCACTGTCACCATCCCCATGATGGGGGGGGTGATGACACCCCAATCCCCCCGTGTCACTGTCCCCGTGACGGTGGGGTGACAAAACCGTCATGGCAGGTGACAAGCCGCTGTCACCGTCCCCATAAGGGGGGGGGAAACACAAACCTGTGTCACTGCCCCCCAAGTGCCCAACAGCTGCCCCCCAGCCCCCCGTGTCCCCCCCCCAGTGCCCCCCAGACCCCATGACACCGGCTGTGCCCCTCCCAGTGCCCCCCAGACCCCGTGACACTGGCTGTGCCCCCCCCAGTGTCCCCCAGACCCCCCCAGACCCCTCCCAGTGTCCCCCAGACCTCCCCAGTGCCCCCCCCCCCCGTGTCCTACCTGGCCCGAGCTCCGCTGCAGGGGGCTCTGCCTCATCTCGGCCGGGGGGGGGACACGGGGGGGGTGTTGGGGGGACACGGGGGACACGCACACGGGGGGGGGACACACACGGGGACAGGCCGGAGAGGGGGGAGGGACAAGGATTTGGGGGGGGGATGGGGGGGCCGGGAATGAACAGGCAGAAACAGGCAGGACTGGGGGGGGGGGAATTGGGGGAGGGCTGGGGGGGGTTCAGGGGCTGGAGGGGTTCGGGAGGTGCAGGATTTGGGGGGGTGCAGGATTTGGGGGGGCTGGAGGGGTTCGGGGGTGCAGGATTTGGGGGGGCCGAGGCGGAGGCGGCTGCACCTGGTGGGGGGAGGGAGGGAAGGTGAGGAGGGGGCGGTAACACACCTGGGCCCCCCCCAAAAGGGTCCGGAGCCCCCCAAAACAACACCCCGGGACCCCCTTCGGAGCCCCCCAAATCACGGCTGAGGTCCCAGAGCTCCCAGCTGGGTCCTGTCCCAGCACCCCCCACCGCCCAGTCTGCTCCCAGTTTACCCAGTTAGGTCCCAGTCCCCCTCCAGCACCCCCCATCAGCTCCCAGTCCCCCCCCAGTCAGGTCCCATCACCCCCAACTGGATCCCAGTCCCCCCCCGCAGTGCCCTCCCAGTCCCCCCAGTCCCATCCCAGCACCTGCCAGTCCCACCCCAGACCCCCCTAAATCCCCTCCCAGCATCCCCAACTGGATCCCACCCCTCCCAGTCCCCCCCAGTGAGGTCCCAGTCCCACCCCCAGCCCCCCCCCAAATCCCCTCCCAGTCCCCCAGAACATCCCAGTACCCCCAACTGGATCCCAGCCCCCCCAGTCCCACCCCAGCACATCCCAGTCCCCTCCCAGCCGGGTCCCAGTCATTCCCCCCAGCACCCCCAGTCCCATCCCAGCCCCCCCAAATGCCCTCCCAGGCCCCCCAGTACCTCCCAATACCCCCAACTGGATCCCAGCACCCCCAGTCCCTCCCAGTCCCATCCCAGCACCTCCCAGTCCCCCCCAAGCCAGGTCCCAGTCCCCCCCCTACTCCCCCCAGTGCTCCCAGTCCCAGCCCAGTCCCCCCCAAACCCCCTCCCAGCCCCCCAGTACCTCCCAATACCCCCAACTGGATCCCAGCACCTCCAGTCCCTCCCAGTCCCATCCCAGCACCTCCCAGTCCCTTGTCCGCCCCCCACCAGCTGGGTCCCAGTCCTCCCTCCCAGCACCCCCAGTCCCCCCAAACCCCCTCCCAGCCCCCCCCAGTCCCATCCCAGCACCCCCAACCGGATCCCAGCACCCCCCCAGTCCCTCCCAGTCCCCCCCAGTCCGGCCCCGCCGCCCCCCCCCACCCTGCAGCACCCGCCGCCGCTTGCGGAATACTAATGGGGCCGGAGCGTGCGGCTGTGCGGCTGCCTGTGTCCGCCTGTCCTGCCCGTGTCCGCCTGTCCCCGCCCGTGTTCGCCTGTCCCCAGGCGGGTCCTGCACCCCCCAGGGGTGTAGACGCGTGGGGGGTGTCGGGGTGTGATGGGGGGGGTGTCGGGGGGTGTTGGGGGTGTCAAGGGGTTGTTTGGGGGTGCTACAGGTTGTCAGGGGGTGTTGGGGGGGATGTTGCATTGGGGTGTCGGGGGGGCATTGAGGGGTGTCAGGGTGCTGTTTTGAGGACTCAGGAGGGTGTTGGGGGGTGTCAGGGTGTCGTGTCAGGGGGTTTTGGGGTGCACTGGGGTGTGTCAGGGTGTTGGGCTGTCAGAGGATGTTGGGGTGTTGTGTTGGGGGGCATCAGGGTGTTGGGGAGGTGTCAAGGATAGGGTGGGGGGTGACAGCGGGCTGTCGGGGGGGGGTGTTAGGGGTGGGTTGGGGTGTTGTGTTGGGGTGTCAAGGGGTGCCGGGGTGTTGGGGGGTTTGGGGATCTGTTGGGCTGTTGTCAAGGGATGTCAGGGTGTCATTGGGGTGTCAGGGGGGTGTCGGGGTGTCCTCGGGGGGTGTTGTGGGAGTCTCAGGGTGTCCTCGGGGGGTGTTGGGGTGTCGTCGGGGGGTGTCGGGGTGTCGGGGGGGGTGTCGGGGGGTCCCGCCCGGCGCTCACCTCTCACGCTCCCCACCGCATCCCGCCGCCGCCGCCGCCGGTCACTCGGACACCGGCCCCAGCCCCGCCCCCGGTACCGGCCACGCCCCCTCCGCCGGTACCGACCACGCCCCCTCCGCCGGTACCGGTCCGGTGGCGGACAACACCCGGGGCGGGCGGGCGGACAGACGGAGGGACAGGCAGACAGACACGCCCCACCCCCAACGGCGGGTCATTAAGATTCAGAGCCGGTCGCTACAGCCCGACAGACACCGGGGAAACCCCCGGGACCCCCCCCCAGCCCCCCAACACCCCCCAGCCCCCCACCGCAACCACCACCTACCCCGCGGCCCCGATTACCCAGAGCCCCCCCAACCCCCTCCCCAGTTAACCCAGAGCCCCCCCAAACACCCCCCCCAACAGGGCAGCCCGGACTCCTGGGTCCCCGCTTAGCCCCGCCCCCGATTGGGCGGGGCAAATTGGGGCGGGGCCATCACTCCCCCCACATCCCCTCCCCCCGGCCAGGTTTGGGGCTGCTGCGGGGCAGGAGAACTCCAGGAGGGGGGGGTTATGGGGCAGGAGGTGGTGCTGGGGGGCAGCTGGGGGGCAGGAGACCCCCGGTGGACAGCGGTTATGGGGCAGGAGGTGGGGCTGGGGGGCAGGAGACCCCCGGGAAAGGGTTTAGGGGGCAGGAGGTGGGGCTGTGGGGCAGCTGTGGGGCAGGAGATCTCCAGTGGACAGGGGTTATGGGGCAGGAGGTGGTGCTGGGGGGCAGCTGTGGGGCAGGAGACCCCTGGTGGAGGGGGGTTATGGGGCAGGAGGTGGGGCTGGGGGGCAGGAGACCCCCAGGAAAGGGTTTAGGGGGCAGGAGGTGGGGCTGTGGGGCAGCTGTGGGGCAGGAGATCCCCAGTGGACAGGGGTTATGGGGCAGGAGGTGGGGCTGGGGGCAGCTGTGGGGCAGGAGACCCCTGGTGGAGGGGGGTTATGGGGCAGGAGGTGGGGCTGTGGGGCACCTGTGGGGCAGGAGAACCCCGGTGGAGGAGGGTTATGGGGCAGGAGGTGGGGCTGGGGGGCAGGAGACCCCCGGGAAAGGGTTTAGGGGGCAGGAGGTGGGACTGTGGGGCAGCTGTGGGGCAGGAGATCCCCAGTGGACAGGGGTTATGGGGCAGGAGGTGGGGCTGGGGGGCAGCTGTGGGGCAGGAGACCCCTGGTGGAGGGGGGTTATGGGGCAGGAGGTGGGGCTGGGGGCAGCTGTGGGGCAGGAGACCCCTGGTGGAGGGGGGTTATGGGGCAGGAGGTGGGGCTGGGGGCAGCTGTGGGGCAGGAGACCCCTGGTGGAGGGGGGTTATGGGGCAGGAGGTGGGGCTGTGGGGCACCTGTGGGGCAGGAGATCCCCGGTGGACAGCGGTTATGGGGCAGGAGGTGGGGCTGGGGGGCAGGAGACCCCCAGGAAAGGGTTTAGGGGGCAGGAGATGGGGCTGTGGGGCAGCTGTGGGGCAGGAGATCCCCAGTGGACAGGGGTTATGGGGCAGGAGGTGGGGCTGGGGGCAGCTGTGGGGCAGGAGACCCCTGGTGGAGGGGGGTTATGGGGCAGAAGGTGGGGCTGTGGGGCACCTGTGGGGCAGGAGACCCCTGGTGGAGGGGGATTATGGGACAGGAGGTGTGGCTGGGGGCAGCTCTGGGGCAGGAGACACCCAGGAGATGGGGTTATGGGGCAGAAGGTGGGGCTGGGGTTCTGGGTCAGGAGACCCCCCCTCAACCCCGCCACAGGCCCCATTTTGGGCCAGAAAAGGCCTTTTTCTCTGTTCCAAGGCTGGGGGGCAGGAGATTGTGAAGCCACCAGGCTCTGAGGGGGAGGATTTGGGGGTGCAGGGAGGAGGGTAGACCCCCTACACCCTGAGTTGGGGAAGGGGTGACAGACATGTGGGGCTGGCGTGTGACTCACCGTACCGGTGGCGACTGCCCTCGCACCCAAAGAGCCGGCTACGCCAAGCAGGGCCTGGAAAGGTGATGGGACCCGCCATGGCGGGACCCCGGGGGTGAGGGGAAGGGCGAGGACCCGCCATGGCAGGACCCCAGGGGTGAGGGGAAGGGCGAGGACCCACCACGGCGGGGCCCAGGGGGTGAGGGGAAGGGCGAGGACCCGCCGTGACAGGACCCAGGGTGAGGGGAAGGGCGAGGACCCGCCATGACAAGGCCCAGGGTGAGGGGAAGGGCGAGGACCCGCCATGGTGGGACCCAGGGCTGAGGCATCACCCACCATTACGGAGCCTCATGGCAGGACCTGGGGGGTCTCTGGGTGGCGGGAGCTGGGCCAGAAGCCCCAAAAAGCCTTCAAAACCCCCCAAAAAACCGTGGAACCGCCCACTCGCCCTCACTCCCCTCAGCGCCGCGTTCCCGCCTTTTCCTTTCTCCTCAGGGCGGGGCCCAGCGCGCATGCGCGCTCCTCCACCGCGCCGCCGCCTGATTGGCCGCGCCCTCGGCCACGCCCCCGTCCCCGTGGCCACGCCCTCCTCTCCCCGAGGCCGCGCCCCCCCGCGTGTTGCCACGCCCCCTCCCGTGCCCGCCCCGCGGCGCAGGCGCGCGGAGGGGGCGGTCTCGGGGGCGTGGCCTGCGCCGCGCATGCGCGGTGTCAATGTCAGCGGCGGGCGGCAGGTCAGGGGGAGCCGAGCGGGGCCGGGCGGCCGCAGCACCCCCAGAAACCCCCCCCCTTAACCCCCCCCCCCGCACCTCCCCCCCGCACCCACCGCGAACCCCCCCAACCCCCTGAATCCCACAACCTCCCCAAGCCCCCCGAGCCCCTCCTCTTGCACCCCCCCAAACCCCCCAACCCCCCCAAACCCCCATCCTGCACCCCCCATACACCCCATGCAGCCCCCCATGCACCCTCAACCCCCCCAACCCTCCCTGCACCCCCATGAACCCCCCCCCGCAGCCCCCGTGAGCCCCCCTGCACCCCCTCCTGCACCCACCCCTGCACCCCCCGACCCCCATCTACACCCCACTGCACCCTTTGCCCCCCCCCGCACCCCTGCACCCCCCTTTGCAACCCCCTGAACCCCAATCTGCACCCCCCTGCATCCCTGTGCCCCATCTGCACCCCCTTGCACCCTCTTGAACGCCCCCTGCACCCCTGAACCCCCCTGCACCTCCCCGTGCACCCCTCATTGCACTAGGCATTGCACCCGCTTGCAGCCTAAGCGGCAGCTCGCTGCACCCCACGCTGCACCCAATGCAACCCCCTGCACCCTGCAATGCACCCCAGCGCACCCCGCATTGCACCCAGTGCACCTGCATGCACCCCAGGCTGCAGCCGGTGCACCCCGCATTGCACCCCGTATGCATCCTTTGCACCCTGCATTGCACCCAATGCACCCACCTTGCACCCTGCATTGCACCCCGCATTGCACCCCGTGCATCCTGTATGCACCCTGCATGCACCCCACAGTGCATCCTTTGCACCCCAAATGCACCCCGCATTGCACCCCGTATGCATCCTGCATTGCACCCAATGCACCCACCTTGCACCCTGCATGCACCCCGTGCACCCTGCACCGCACCCCTGAGCCCTTTGCACCCCACAGTGCACCCCGTGCACCCCACATGCATCCTTTGCACCCTGCGTTGCACCCCGTGCACCCCACATGCGTCCTTTGCACCCCAAATGCACACCGCATTGCACCCCGTATGCATCCTGCATTGCACCCAATGCACCCACCTTGCACCCTGCATGCACCCCGTGCACCCTGCACCGCACCCCTGAGCCCTTTGCACCCCACAGTGCACCCCGTGCACCCCGCATGCGTCCTTTGCACCCCAAATGCATCCCGCATTGCACCCCATATGCATCCTTTGCACCCTGCATTGCACCCCGTGCACCCCGCATGCATCCTTTGCACTGCACATTGCACCCTGTGCACCCTTTGCACCTGCGTTGCACCCAGTGCATCCTGCATGCGCCCTGCATGCACCGTACATTGCACCCCGTGTTGCACCCCATTGCACCCCACATTGCACCCCGTGTACCCTGCATGCATCCTTTGCACCCAATGCATTCGCCTTCCACCCTGCACGCACCCCGTGCACGCAGCACTGCACCCCGTGCACCCCACTCTGCACCCGGTGCTCCCTGAATGCACCCTGCATGCCCCCCACATTGCACCCCATGCACCCCGCATGCATCCTTTGCACCCAATGCACCCACATTGCACCGCACGCACCTGCCTTGCACCCTGTGTGCAACCCTTGCACCCTGCATGCACCCTGCATTGCAGCCCGAGCATCCCGCAAGCGCCATTTGCACCCTGCACTGCACCCAGTGCACCCCGCACTGCACCCAGTGCACCCCACAATGCACCCCGTGCTCCCTGCGTGCACCCTGCATGGCACCCCGTGCACCCCACATTGCACCCTGCATTGCACCCAATGCACCTGCCTTGCACCCCGCATGGCACCCACCACACCCTACATGCACCCCCTGCACCCCACGTTGCACCCTGCATGTGTCATTTGCACCCTGCATTGCACCCCTGCACCCCCTGCACCCTGAATGCACCCTTTGCACCCCACCTTGCACCCCCTGCACCCCTCATTGCATGCTGTGCACCCACCGTGCAACCTCCATGCACCCCTCATTGCACCCCCTGCACCCTGAATGCACCGCCTGCACCCCATGTTGCACTCTTTGCAAGCCACCTTGCACCCTTTGCACCCTGCATGGCACCCCCTGCACCCGCCTTGCACCCTGCATGCACCCCTGCACCCTGAATGCACCCTTTGGACTCCACATTGCACCCCCTGCACCCTAAAAGCACCCTTTGCACCCCTCATTGCACCCAGTGCATCCTGCACGCACCCCCTGCACCCCACCTTGCACCCCCTGCACCCCACATTGCACCCCCTGCACCCCTCATTGCACCCTGTGCACCCACCTTGCACCCTCCGTGCACCCCACCTTGCACCCCCGGCACCCCACATTGCACCCCCTGCGCCCCTGCATGCACCCCTGCACCCTGAATGCACCCTTTGGACCCCACCTTGCACCCCCTGCACCCCACATTGCACCCCCTGCGCCCCTCATTGCACCCCCTGCACCCCACCTTGCAACCCCTGCACCCTAAAAGCACCCTTTGAACCCCATGTTGCACCCTTTGCACCCCTCATTGCACCCAGTGCATCCTGCACGCACCCCCTGCACCCCACCTTGCACCCCCTGCACCCCACATTGCACCCCCTGCACCCCTCATTGCACCCTGTGCACCCGCCTTGCACCCCCTGCACCCCTCATTGCACCCCCTGCACCCCACCTTGCACCCCCTGCACCCCACATTGCACCCCCTGCGCCCCTCATTGCACCCTGTGCACCCGCCTTGCACCCCCTGCACCCCTCATTGCACCCCCTGCACCCCTGCATGCACCCCTGCACCCTGAATGCACCCCCTGCACCCCACCTTGCACCCCCTGCACCCTGAATGCACCCTTTGCACCCCACCTTGCACCCCCTGCACCCCACATTGCTCCCCCTGCACCCCACATTGCACCCTGTGCACCCGCCGTGTACCCTCCATGCACCCCACATTGCTCCCCCTGCACCCCTCATTGCACCCCCTGCACCCCACCTTGCACCCCCTGCACCCTGAATGCACCCTTTGCACCCCACATTGCACCCCCTGCACCCCTCATTGCACCCCCTGCACCCCACCTTGCACCCCTTTCACCCTGAATGCACCCTTTGCACCCCACATTGCACCCCCTGCACCCCACCTTGCACCCCCTGCACCCCTCATTGCACCCCCTGCACCCCACCTTGCACCCCCTGCACCCTGAATGCACCCTTTGCACCCCACATTGCACCCCCTGCACCCCACCTTGCACCCCCTGCACCCTGAATGCACCCTTTGCACCCCACATTGCACCCCCTGCACCCCTGCATGCACCCCTGCACCCTGAATGCACCCCCTGCACCCCACCTTGCACCCCCTGCACCCCACATTGCTCCCCCTGCACCCCACATTGCACCCTGTGCACCCGCCGTGTACCCTCCATGCACCCCACATTGCCCTCATTGCACCCCCTGCACCCCACCTTGCACCCCCTGCACCCTGAATGCACCCTTTGCACCCCACCTTGCACCCCCTGCACCCCTCATTGCACCCCCTGCACCCCCACCTTGCACCCCCTGCACCCTGAATGCACCCTTTGCACCCCACATTGCACCCCCTGCACCCCTCATTGCACCCCCTGCACCCCACCTTGCACCCCTTTCACCCTGAATGCACCCTTTGCACCCCACATTGCACCCCCTGCACCCCACCTTGCACCCCCTGCACCCCTCATTGCACCCCCTGCACCCCACCTTGCACCCCCTGCACCCTGAATGCACCCTTTGCACCCCACATTGCACCCCCTGCACCCCACCTTGCACCCCCTGCACCCTGAATGCACCCTTTGCACCCCACATTGCACCCCCTGCACCCCACATTGCTCCCCCTGCACCCCACATTGCACCCTGTGCACCCGCCGTGTACCCTCCATGCACCCCTCATTGCACCCCCTGCACCCCACCTTGCACCCCCTGCACCCCACCTTGCACCCCCTGCACCCTGAATGCACCCTTTGCACCCCACCTTGCACCCCCTGCACCCCTCATTGCACCCCCTGCACCCCACCTTGCACCCCCTGCACCCTGAATGCACCCTTTGCACCCCACATTGCTCCCCCTGCACCCCTCATTGCACCCCCTGCACCCCACCTTGCACCCCCTGCACCCTGAATGCACCCCCTGCACCCCACCTTGCACCCCCTGCACCCCACATTGCTCCCCCCTGCACCCCACATTGCACCCTGTGCACCCGCCGTGTACCCTCCATGCACCCCACATTGCTCCCCCTGCACCCCCCGCTGCACCCCCTGCCCCCCGACCCCCCTGCGTGCCGCGGCCCCGCCCGCACACGCGTGTGCAACGGTGGGGGTGGGGTGGGCTCGGGGGAGGGGGGGGTGTGCGCGCGCGTCCCCTCCCCCTCCCGGCGTCACAACCCCGGCACGCGGCGGGTGACCTCCCGGATGACCCGCCCCTGGGCGTGGCGTGAGCCCGGCGTGCCACGCCCCGGGTGCCACATGTCACGCCCTGGGGTTACGAGCCACGCCCTGGGCTCCGCCCAGTGCCACGCCCTGTGCCACGCCCCATTGCCACATGCCACGTCCCGGTGCCCTGTGCCGCTCCCCATTGCCACGCCCCATTGCCACACCCCATTGCCATGTGCCTCGCCCCATGCCACGCCGTTACCAATTGCCACGCCCCGTTCCACGCCCCATGCCACGCCCTGTTGCCAGTTTCCACGCCCCATGCCACACCCCCTTACAAGCCCTGCTGCCCCATGCCACGCCCCATACCAGCCCCATTGTCCCATGCCACTCCCCGTTGCCACACCCCGTTGCCCTGTGCCACGCCTGTGCCACGCCCTGTTGCCACATGCCACGCCCCGTTGCCTGTGCCACACCCGTGCCACGCCCTGTTGCCACACGCCACGCCCCATTCTCCCTTGCCACGCCCCGTTGCCACCCTTCATTGCCGTGTGCCGCGCCTCAGTGCCCTGCGCCACGCCCGTGCCACGCCCCGTTGCCCTGCGCCACGCCCCTGCCCCGCCCTGACACCACATGCCGCGCCCCGTTGCCACGCCCCGCGCCCACGCGTGCCCCCCCCCCTTCCCCCCCCCCCCCGCAGGATGCTGCGCGCGGGCCGGGCGACGATGACCTCACAGGCGCCGTCGGCCGTGACGCCGCCGGCGGGCTCCGTGACGTCACTGCTGGCGGCGGTGGCGCGCGCGCGGGGGCGGGGCCGGGGGCGGCGCCCCCCCCGAGGTGCCGCCGGGCTGGGAGCGAGACTTCCGGGACGCCTTCGTGCCCCTCCCCCACGGCAGCTGCGGCACGTGCTGCTGAGGGTGGGCGGGGCGATGGGGGGGAGGGGAGGGGGCGAGGGGTGGGGGAGGGGGGACATAATGGGGGAGGGGGGATGGTGGCAAGGGGGGACATGGGGGGAGGGGAATGGGGGGTGGGGAGGGGTGGGGGGATGAGGGGGACCAGGGGGGGATGGGGGGAGGGGGGACACGGGGGAGCTGCAGCCCCGGGACCCCTCCCCCCCCCGGGACCCCTCCCCCACCCCCGCCCAGGGGTCCCCGCGACCCCCCGTGACCCCTGTGACCCCCTGAACCCGTGACACCGTGACCTCCAGTGACCCCCGTATCCCCCTGTGACCCCTGACCTCTGTGACCCCCCGTGACCCCCGTGACCCCCGTGACCCCCATGACCCCGTGACCCCCCCGTGACCCCCCCGTGACCCCCAGGAGTTCCACCCCTCGGGCCCCTCCCGCGCCGCCTTCCTGGCCTTCGCCGACAGCCTGGACCGAGCCCTGCACCCCCGGTACCACCGTCTGTACCTACACCTCCAGGTACCCCCGCACCCCCCCGCACCCCCGGTACCACCGCCTGTACCTACACCTCCAGGTACCCCCGCACCCCCCCGCACCCCCGGTACCACCGCCTGTACCTACACCTCCGGGTACCCCCGCACCCCCCCGCACCCCCGGTACCACCCGCCTGTACCTACACCTCCAGGTACCCCCGCACCCCCCCGCACCCCCGGTACCACCGCCTGTACCTACACCTCCGGGTACCCCCCGCACCCCCCCGCACCCCCGGTACCACCGCCTGTACCTACACCTCCAGGTACCCCCGCACCCCCCCCGCACCCCCGGTACCACCGCCTGTACCTACACCTCCAGGTACCCCCGCACCCCCCCGCACCCCCGGTACCACCGCCTGTACCTACACCTCCAGGTACCCCCGCACCCCCCCCGCACCCCCGGTACCACCGCCTGTACCTACACCTCCAGGTACCCCCGCACCCCCCCCGCACCCCCCCGCACCCCCGGTACCACCGTCTGTACCTACACCTCCGGGTACCCCCGCACCCCCCCGCACCCCCGGTACCACCCGCCTGTACCTACACCTCCGGGTACCCCCGCACCCCCCCCGCACCCCCGGTACCACCGCCTGTACCTACACCTCCAGGTACCCCCGCACCCCCCCGCACCCCCGGTACCACCGCCTGTACCTACACCTCCAGGTACCCCCGCACCCCCCCGCACCCCCGGTACCACCGCCTGTACCTACACCTCCGGGTACCCCCGCACCCCCCCGCACCCCCGGTACCACCGCCTGTACCTACACCTCCAGGTACCCCCGCACCCCCCCGCACCCCCCCGCACCCCCGGTACCACCGTCTGTACCTACACCTCCGGGTACCCCCGCACCCCCCCGCACCCCCGGTACCACCGCCTGTACCTACACCTCCGGGTACCCCCGCACCCCCCCGCACCCCCGGTACCACCGCCTGTACCTACACCTCCAGGTACCCCCGCACCCCCCCGCACCCCCGGTACCACCGCCTGTACCTACACCTCCAGGTACCCCCGCACCCCCCCGCACCCCCCCGCACCCCCGGTACCACCGCCTGTACCTACACCTCCAGGTACCCCCGCACCCCCCCGCACCCCCGGTACCACCGCCTGTACCTACACCTCCAGGTACCCCCGCACCCCCCCGCACCCCCCCGCACCCCCGGTACCACCGCCTGTACCTACACCTCCAGGTACCCCCGCACCCCCCCCGCACCCCGGTACCACCGCCTGTACCTACACCTCCAGGTACCCCCGCACCCCCCCGCACCCCCCCGCACCCCCGGTACCACCGTCTGTACCTACACCTCCGGGTACCCCCGCACCCCCCCGCACCCCCGGTACCACCGCCTGTACCTACACCTCCAGGTACCCCCGCACCCCCCGCACCCCCGGTACCACCGTCTGTACCTACACCTCCAGGTACCCCCGCACCCCCCCGCACCCCCCCCCCGCACCCCCGGTACCACCGTCTGTACCTACACCTCCGGGTACCCCCGCACCCCCCCGCACCCCCGGTACCACCGCCTGTACCTACACCTCCGGGTACCCCCGCACCCCCCCGCACCCCCGGTACCACCGCCTGTACCTACACCTCCGGGTACCCCCGCACCCCCCCGCACCCCCGGTACCACCGCCTGTACCTACACCTCCGGGTACCCCCGCACCCCCCCGCACCCCCGGTACCACCGCCTGTACCTACACCTCCGGGTACCCCCGCACCCCCCCGCACCCCCGGTACCACCGCCTGTACCTACACCTCCGGGTACCCCCGCACCCCCCCCGCACCCCCGGTACCACCGCCTGTACCTACACCTCCGGGTACCCCCGCACCCCCCCGCACCCCCGGTACCACCGCCTGTACCTACACCTCCGGGTACCCCCGCACCCCCCCCCGCACCCCCGGTACCACCGCCTGTACCTACACCTCCGGGTACCCCCGCACCCCCCCCCGCACCCCCGGTACCACCGCCTGTACCTACACCTCCGGGTACCCCCGCACCCCCCCGCACCCCCAAACATCACCCCCTGCACCCTCAAACACCCCCCTGCACCTCCAGGTGCCCCAAAACCAACTAGGGGTGCCATGGGGGGGCACTGGGTGCTATGGGGCAGCAGTGGGTGCTATGGGGGGGGCACTGGGTGCTATGGGGGGGCACTGGGTGCTATGGGGCAGCACTGGGTGCTATGGTGAGGGGCATTGGGTGCTATGGGGGGGCACTGGGTGCTATGGGGGGGGCACTGGGTGCTATGGGGCAGCAGTGGGTGCTATGGTGAGGGGCACTGGGTGCTATGGGGGGGCACTGGGTGCTATGGGGCAGCAGTGGGTGCTATGGGCCAGCAGTGGGTGCTATGGTGAGGGGCATTGGGTGCTATGGGGGGGCACTGGGTGCTATGGTGAGGGGCATTGGGTGCTATGGGGGGGCACTGGGTGCTATGGGGGGGGCACTGGGTGCTATGGGGCAGCAGTGGGTGCTATGGTGAGGGGCATTGGGTGCTATGGGGGGGCACTGGGTGCTATGGGGGTGGCACTGGGTGCTATGGGGCAGCAGTGGGTGCTATGGTGAGGGGCACTGGGCGCTATGGGGGGGCACTGGGTGCTATGGGGCAGCAGTGGGTGCTATGGTGAGGGGCATTGGGTGCTATGGGGGGGCACTGGGTGCTATGGGGGGGCACTGGGTGCTATGGGGCAGCAGTGGGTGCTATGGTGAGGGGCACTGGGCGCTATGGGGGGGCACTGGGTGCTATGGGGCAGCAGTGGGTGCTATGGTGAGGGGCATTGGGTGCTATGGGGGGGCACTGGGTGCTATGGGGGGGCACTGGGTGCTATGGGGCAGCAGTGGGTGCTATGGTGAGGGGCATTGGGTGCTATGGGGCGGCACTGGGTGCTATGGTGAGGGGCATTGGGTGCTATGGGGGGGCACTGGGTGCTATGGGGGGGGCACTGGGTGCTATGGGGCAGCAGTAGGTGCTATGGTGAGGGGCACTGGGCGCTATGGGGGTCCCTCTCTCCCGCAGGCGCTGTACGGCCCCATCGACCCGGACCGGGAGTCAGGGGGTGCTGCGGGGGGGGTCCCCTCGGGGGGCGGCCCGGGGGGGCCCGAGGGGGGGGGGGGGCAGGGCGGGGGGGGCAGGGGCGCCCCGGGGGGGCGGCGGGAGCGGCGCGTGGTGGCCGCCCTGGCCCCGCTCCTGGCCGAGGCCAACTTCCAGCGGCTGCCGGAGGCCGCCATCGCCTTCGCCCTCCTCGTGCAGCACCCGCACGACGAGGTGCAGGTGGGTGCTCGGGGGGCGCTGGGTCTGGGGGGGGCACTGGGTGCTGCGGGGGGGGCACTGGGTCTGGGGGGGGCACTGGGTGCTGCAGGGGGCACTGGGTGCTGCAGGGGGGGCACTGGGTGCTATGGGGGGGCACTGGGTCTGTGGGGGGCACTGGGTGCTGCGGGGGGGGCACTGGGTGCTATGGGGGGGCACTGGGTCTGTGGGGGGCACTGGGTGCTATGGGGGGCACTGGGTCTGGGGGGGCACTGGGTGCTGCGGGGGGCACTGGGTGCTGCGGGGGGGGCACTGGGTGCTATGGGGGGGCACTGGGTCTGTGGGGGGCACTGGGTCTGTGGGGGGCACTGGGTGCTGCGGGGGGGGCACTGGGTGCTATGGGGGGGCACTGGGTCTGTGGGGGCACTGGGTGCTATGGGGTGGCACTGGGTGCTGGGGGGCTCTGGGTGCCATGGGGTGGCTCTGGGTGCTGTGGGGGAGCCCCAGTTGCAATGGGGGGCACTGGGTGCTATGGGTGACCATGGGGGCTATTGGGGGGCACTGGGTGCTATGGGGTGGCAGTGGGTGCCATGGGGGGGCAGTGGGTGCCATGGTGAGGGTCACTGGGTCTGTGGGGGGGCACTGGGTGCTATGGGGTGGGTACTGGGTGCCGGGGGGGGTCACTGGGGTCTGTGGGGGTCCATGGGGCCTAGGGGGGGCTGGGGGTGGGGTGCTATGGGAGCTGGGGTGCCCCCATAGCTCCCCACCCCATATTGGCCCCGCCCCCACAGCCCCGCCCCTGCCCCCACAGTCCCGCCCCCACAGCCCTGCCCCACGGTCCTGTCCCCGGCCACGCCCTCGCCACGCCCCGGCCACGCCTACCCTGTGCCCCCCACGGCCCCGCCCACGTGCCCCACTGCCCCGCCCTCCAAGGGCCCCACACCCCTCGGGCCCCGCCCCCGGCCCCGCCCCCCCGGCTCAGCCCCTGCCCCCAGTGCCCGCTGGCCCCGCCCCCCACTCCTGCCCCCGGCCCCGCCCCCGGCCCCGCCCCCCCGGCCCCGCCCCCCACGGCCCCGCCCGCGGACCCCACCACCCCGCCCCCGCCCTGGCCCCGCCCCTGGCCCCGCCCCCACGGCCCCGCCCACACTCTGGACTCCGCGGCCCCGCCCCCCGAGGGCCCACCTCCCACGGCCCCGCCCCCCACGGCCGCGCCCACGGGCCCCACTCCCCCATGGCCCCACCCCTGGCCCCGCCCCCATGGCCGCGCCCACGGGCCCCACGGCCCCGCCCCCGCCCCCCACAGCCACGTCCAAGGGCCCCACTCCCCCATGGCCCCGCCCCTTGGCCCCGCCCCTGGCCCCGCCCCTGCCCCGCCCCCACGGTCGCGCCCACGGGCCCCACGGCCCCGCCCCCGTCCCGGCCCCGCCCCGCCCCCGCCCCCACGGCCCCGCCCCCGGGCCCCACCGCCCCGCCCCCGCCCTTGGCCCCGCCCCGCCCCCGCCCCCCACGGCCACGTCCACGGGCCCCACTCCCCCCTGGCCCCGCCCACGGGCCCCACCGCCCCGCCCCCGCCCATGGCCCCGCCCCCACGGCCCCGGCCCCGCCCCCACGGCCCCGGCCCCGCCCCCAGGTCTCGGTGCGGCTGGACGAGTACGAGGAGATCCAGTTCTGGGCTCTGGGGCAGCGCGTGGGGCCCCTCCCCGCCCCTCCCCCCCCCCGCCGCTGGCCCTACGGCCGCGCGCCCCCCGCCCCCCACAGGCCAGTGCGGGGGGGCCGCGGGGGGGGGGCGGGGGGGGCTATGGGGGGGCCGTGGGGGGGCCGTGGGGGGGCCTATGGGGGGGCCGGAGGGGCTATGGGGGTGCTGGGGGGGGCTGGGGGGTGCCATGGGGGGGCCGTGGGGGGGCCTATGGGGGGGGCCGTGAGGGGGGTATGGAGGGGGGTATGGGGGGTATGGAGGGGGCCGTGGGGGGGGCTATGGGGGGGCCGGGGGGGGGTATGGAGGGGGCTATGGGGGGCCTATGGGGGGCCTATGGGGGGGCCGTGAGGGTGGCGGATGGGGGGGTCATGGGGGGGCCGTGAGGGGAGGGCTATGGGGGAGATATGGGGGGCGGATGGGGGGGCCGGAGGGGCTATGGGGGTGCTGGGGGGGGCTGTGGGGTGCCATGGGGGGGCCGGGGGGGGGGCTATGGGGGGGAGGGGGGGATGGGGGGGTCACGGGGGGGCTATGGGGGGCATATGGGGGCGGGGGGTCATGGGGGGGCTATGGGGGGCATATGGGGGCGGGGGGTCATGGGGGGTCAATGATGGGGGGCAATGGGGTTGCTGGGGGGGCCATGGGGGGTTTGGGGGGGCTGTGGGGGCTATGGAGGCCGGGGGGGCTATGGGGGACGGGGGGGCCATGGGGGGCCCGGGGGGGCCCTAGGGGGGTGCTGGGGGGTGGGGTTTGGGGGTGCTGGGGTTTGGATGAGCAGGTTTGGGGGGGGTCTGGGGGTGCAGTTTTCAGGGGTCCTTGGGGGTGTCAGGTGCGGGGCCGGGGGGGTTGGGGGGTGCTGGGGTGGGGGTCAACAAGGTTTGGGGTGCTGGGATCCGGTGTGAGCGATGCTCTTGGGTGCTGGGTGGGCCGGGGTTGGGGGGTTTGGGGGGTCTGGGGGCGCAGTTTCTGGGGGTCCTTGGGGGGAGTCGGGATTTGGGGTGCTGGGGTGGGGGGGATTTGGGGTTCTGGGATCTGGGGGTCTTGGGTGCTGGGTCTGGCCAAGCAACACCTTTGGGTGCTGGGTGCTGGGTGGGCCGGGGTTGGGGGGGTTTGAGGGGGTCTGGGGGTGCAGTTTCTGAGGGTCCTTGGGGGGTGTCGGGTTTTGGGGTGCTGGGGTGGGGGTTTGGGGGTGCTGGGGTGGGATTTGGGGGTGCTGGGGCTGGGGGGGCACCAAGGTTTGGGGGTGCTGGGGTTTGGCCAAGCAACACCTTTGGGTGCTGGGTGCTGGGTGGCCTGGGGTTGGGGGGGTTTGGGGGTCCGGGGACGCAGTTTCCGGGGGTCCCGCTGGGCGCCAGGTTTCGGGGTGCCACCCCGGGGGTCCCCCCCACCCTCCAGGCGTTACTTCCAGCGCGTGGTGGTGGTGGCGCGGCCGCGGGGCGGGGGGCTGGAGCTGGCGTCCTTCCGCGAGGTGCCCCTCGAGGCCCTGGAGCTGCTGCTGGGGAGGGGGCGCGTGCGGACCCCCGGGCTGACCCGCGCCCGCCTCCACCTGGGGCTGGCGGCCTGGGCCACCCTCCTCTTCCTCAACCTGGGGCTGGGGCTCATGGCCGACCTCAAGGTGGGGGCCACCGGCCTCCTCCTCGGCCTCGCCGCCCTCGTCACCTTCCGGGGGGCCAAGGTGGGGGGCGACGGGGGGGAATATGGGGGGTGAGGGGGCTGGGGGGGCTGGGGGCGGCTGGGGGGGTATGGGGGCTATGGGGGGTGGGGGGGATTTGGGGAGCTATGGGGGGTATGGGGGGGGTATGGGGGGTATGGGGGGCTATGGGGGTGGGGGGATTTGGGGAGCTATGGGGGGGCTATGGGGGTGGGGGGGCTGGGGGGGTATGGGGGGGTATGGGGGCTATGGGGGGTGGGGGATTTGGGGAGCTATGGGGGGGTGGGGGGGCTATGCGGGGTGGGGGGATTTGGGGGGGCCTATGGGGGGTGGGGGGGCTGGGGGGGTATGTTGGGCTATGAGGGGTGGGGGCTATGGTGGGCTATGGGGGTGGGGGGATTTGGGGGTGCTATGGGGGGGCTGGGGGAGCTGAGGGGGCCTGGGGGGTATGGGGGAGTATGGGGGCTATGGGGGGTGGGGGGATTTGGGGGGGCTATGGGGGGTGGGGGGGCTGGGGGAGTATGGGAGGATATGGGGGTGGGGGGCTATGGGGGGCTATGGGGGGTGGGGGGCGATAGGGGATCTATGGGGGTGAGGGGTGACAGGGGCTATGGGGGGCTATGGGGGGTGGGGGAGCTGGCGGGGTATGGGTGGCTATGGGGGTCGGGGGGGTTGGAGGGGATGGGGGGCTACGGGGGCTGGGGGGTCTGTGGGGGGCTATGGGGGTGGGGGGATTTGGGGGGCCTATGGGGGGTAGGGGACTATGGTGGGCTATGGGGGTTGGGGGGATTTGGGGGGCTATGGGGTGAGGGGCGACAGGGGGCTATGGGGGGCGCTGGGGGGGCTGGGGGCTGTATGGGGGCTATGGAGGGTGGGGGGCTATAGGGGGATATGGGGGGGCTATGGGGGGCTATGGGGGGTGGGGGGGCTATGGGGGGGCTATGGGGGTGGGGGGCTATGGGGGGGCTATGGGGGGGCTATGGGGGGCTTTGGGGGCTGGGGGGCTGCAAGGGATGGCTGCATGTGAGGTGCGTGTGAGGATGTACAAGGCTCGTGCGAGGCCGTGCGATGGTGCGTGTGAGGCCGTGCAAGGCCACGTGACGTGCACGAGAGCCCCGTGCGAGGCCATGCGAGGCTGTGTGATGGTGCGTGTGAGGCTCGCGTGCGTGTGCGAGGCCGTGCGAGCCCCGTGCAAGCCCCGTGCGAGGCCGTGCGAGGCCGTGTGATGGTGCGTGTGAGGCTCGCGTGCGTGTGCGAGGCCGTGCGAGCCCCGTGCGAGGCCGTGCGAGGCTGTGTGATGGTGCGTGTGAGGCTCGTGTGCGTGTGCGAGGCCGTGCGAGCCCCGTGCGAGCCCCGTGCGAGCCCCGTGCGAGGCCGTGTGATGGTGCGTGTGAGGCCGTGCAAGGCCACGTGACATGCACGAGAGCCCTGTGTAAGCCCCATGAGAGGCCGTGCAAGCCCCGCGTGATGGTGCGTGTGAGGCTCGCGTGCGTGTGTGAGGCCGTGCGAGCCCCGTGCGACGCCCCGTGCGAGGCTGTGTGATGGTGTGTGTGAGGCTCGTGCGTGTGTGCGAGCCCCGTGCAAGCCCCGTGCGAGGCCGTGCGAGGCCGTGTGATGGTGCGTGTGAGGCTCGTGTGCATGTGTGAGGCCGTGCAAGCCCCATGTGATGGTGCGTGTGAGGCCGTGCAAGGCCACGTGACGTGCACGAGAGCCCCGTGCAAGCCCCATGAGAGGCCGTGCGAGCCCCGTGCGAGGCCGTGCGAGCCCCGTGCGACGCCCCGCAGGCCTTCGCCCGCCGGCGCGAGGCGGCGGCGCTGGAGCTGGCGCGCAGCCGGTACCGTCGGGGCACGGCGCAGCACGGGGAGCTGGTGGCGGCGCTGAGCCGGCGGGCGCAGGATGAGGCCGCCAAGGAGGCGCTGCTGGCGCACACCTTCCTGCCCCGCTGCGGGGGTGAGGGGCTGGGGGGGGCTGGGGGGCTGGGGGGGGCCATGGGGGGCTGGGGGACATGGGGGGTGAGGGGCTGGGGGGGGCTGGGGGGCTGGGGGACATGGGGGGTGAGGGGCTGGGGGGGGCTGGGGGACCTTGGGGGGCTGGGGGACATGGGGGGTGGGGGGCTGGGGGGGCTGGGGGGGCTGGGGGACATGGGGGGTGAGGGACTGGGGGGGGCTGGGGGAGCTTGGGGGGCTGGGGGGGCTGGGGGACATGGGGGGTGAGGGGCTGGGGGGGCTGAGGGGCCATGGGGGGCTGGGGGACATGGGGGGTGGGGGGCCATGGGGGGCCAAGGAGGCGCTGCTGGCGCACACCTTCCTGCCCCGCTGCAGGGGTGAGGGGCTGGGGGGGGCCATGGGGGGCTGGGGGACATGGGGGGTGGGGGGCTGGGGGGGGCTGGGGGGCTGGGGGGGCTGGGGACATGGGGGGTGAGGGGCTGGGGGGGGCTGGGGGGGCTGGGGGGCTGGGGGACAAGGGGGGTGGGGGGCCATGGGGGCCAAGGAGGCGCTGCTGGCGCACACCTTCCTGCCCCGCTGCGGGGGTGAGGGGCTGGGGGGGGCTGGGGGGGCTGGGGGGGGCCATGGGGGGCTGGGGGACATGGGGGGTGAGGGGCTGGGGGGGGCTGGGGGGCTGGGGGACATGGGGGGTGAGGGGCTGGGGGGGGCTGGGGGACCTTGGGGGGCTGGGGGACATGGGGGGTGGGGGGCTGGGGGGGCTGGGGGGGCTGGGGGACATGGGGGGTGAGGGACTGGGGGGGGCTGGGGGAGCTTGGGGGGCTGGGGGGGCTGGGGGACATGGGGGGTGAGGGGCTGGGGGGGCTGAGGGGCCATGGGGGGCTGGGGGACATGGGGGGTGGGGGGCCATGGGGGGCCAAGGAGGCGCTGCTGGCGCACACCTTCCTGCCCCGCTGCAGGGGTGAGGGGCTGGGGGGGGCCATGGGGGGCTGGGGGACATGGGGGGTGGGGGGCTGGGGGGGGCTGGGGGGGCTGGGGGGCTGGGGGACATGGGGGGTGAGGGGCTGGGGGGGGCTGGGGGGGCTGGGGGGCTGGGGGACAAGGGGGGTGGGGGGCCATGGGGGCCAAGGAGGCGCTGCTGGCGCACACCTTCCTGCCCCGCTGCGGGGGTGAGGGGCTGGGGGGGGCCATGGGGGG
>NW_027441389.1:0-35921 GCF_949628215.1 Phalacrocorax aristotelis | reverse complement strand
CCCCAAACCCCTCCAACACCCCAAAACCCCCCTCCCAGCCCCACTTCCGGCCCCCAAATACCACCCAAACCCACCTCCCAACCCCCCAAACCTCCCAACCCCTCCCAGCCCCACAAGTACCCCCAAAACTCCTCTTCCAACACCCCCCAGCGGCCACTTCCAGCCCCCCAAACCCCTCCAACACCCCCATAAACCCCCATTTCCAACCCCCAAACCTCCCAACCCCCTCCCAGCCCCACAAGTACCCCCAAAACTCCTCTTCCAACACCCCCAGCGGCCACTTCCAGCCCCCCAAACCCCTCCAACAACCCCATAAACCCCCATTTCCAACCTCCAAACCTCCCAACCCCACAAGTAGCCCCAAAACTCCTCTTCCAACACCCCAAAACCCCACTTCCAGCCCCCCAAACCCCTCCAACACCCCCATAAACCCCCATTTCCAACCCCCAAACCTCCCAACCCCCTCCCAACCCCACAAGTACCCCCAAAACTCCTCTTCCAACACCCCCCAGCGGCCACTTCCAGCCCCCCAAACCCCTCCAACAACCCCATAAACCCCCATTTCCAACCTCCAAACCTCCCAACCCCCTTCCCAGCCCCACAAGTACCCCCCAAAACCCCACTTCCAGCCCCCCAAGCCCTCTCGTGAGCCCCTCCAAACCCCCCCAGGACCACCCACCGTCTCCTCGAAGGAGCACTTCATGAGGGGCCCGGTGTCCTGGCGGTTGACGCCGTGGCGGGTGATGGCCATCAGGTGCCCGCGGGAGGTCATGGTGTCACACAGCAGCGCCAGGTGACGGTAGTTGACGTAGGAACCGTCGAAGGAGATGACGTGGTAGAGCTCTCGCTCCAGCGCCTTCCGCACCGCCTCGATCCCCAGCACCTGCGCGACAGGCGGAAAACAACGGCTGTTGGGGGACACAGGCGTCCGGGCACCCCAGGACCCAGCTGTTGGGGAACCCCAACACCCAAGGGACCCAGAAACCCTGGGGTCACCAGGATCTGGGGCCCCAACACCCAATGACCCACGTGCCCGGGAACCCCAACACCCAATGACCCACGTGCCCGGGGACCCCAACACCCAATGACCCACGTGCCCGGGAACCCCAACACCCAATGACCCACGTGCCCAGGGACCCCAACACCCAATGACCCACGTGCCCGGGGACCCCAACACCCAATGACCCACGTGCCCGGGGACCCCAACACCCAATGACCAACGTGCCCGGGGACCCCAACACCTAATGACCCACGTGCCCGGGAACCCCAACACCCAATGACCCACGTGCCCGGGGACCCCAACACCCAATGACCCACGTGCCCGGGGACCCCAACACCCAATGACCCACGTGCCCGGGAACCCCAACACCCAATGACCCACGTGCCCGGGGACCCCAACACCCAATGACCAACGTGCCCAGGGACCCCAACACCCAATGACCCACGTGCCCGGGAACCCCAACACCCAATGACCCACGTGCCCGGGGACCCCAACACCCAATGACCCACGTGCCCGGGGACCCCAACACCCAATGACCAACGTGCCCGGGTACCCCAACACCCAATGACCAACGTGCCCGGGAACCCCAACACCCAATGACCCACATGCCCGGGGACCCCAACACCCAATGACCCACGTGCCCGGGGACCCCAACACCCAATGACCCACGTGCCCGGGGACCCCAACACCCAATGACCAACGTGCCCGGGAACCCCAACACCCAATGACCCACGTGCCCGGGGACCCCAACACCCAATGACCCACGTGCCCGGGAACCCCAACACCCAATGACCCACGTGCCCAGGGACCCCAACACCCAATGACCCACGTGCCCGGGAACCCCAACACCCAATGACCCACGTGCCCGGGGACCCCAACACCCAATGACCCACGTGCCCAGGGACCCCAACACCCAATGACCCACGTGCCCGGGAACCCCAACACCCAATGACCCACGTGCCCGGGGACCCCAACACCCAATGACCCACGTGCCTGGGGACCCCCCACCCAAAGAGCGGGTACCAAGGAACCCCCCATCCAAGGACCCACGTGCCCAGGATCCCCCCACCCAAGGAACCGGGTGCCCAGGAACCCCCCACCCAAGGACCGGGGCGATGAGGAACCCCCGACCCAAGGCCCAGGTGCCCAGGAACCCCCCACCCAAGGCCCGGGACCCCCCACTGACGGTGAAGATCTCGACGATGTCGTTGGAGGTGGTGCGGACGGGGTCCACGTCCTTCTCGCTCAGCACCCGCATGAGGCTGACGCCGTCGGTCTCCAGGATCCACTCCTGGAGAGCCTTGAACTCCCCGTCCTCCGTGATGATGATCTTCTTCTTGTTGTCCGTCTGCGGCAGGTGCATGTACACCTGCAGGGGAGGAGGGGGTTAACAGCACCCATGGGTGCTCCTCCGGCCGATGGGGGGGACGCCCCGTGCACCCACGGACCTTCAAAGGCATCGACAAGTATCACCACGGGCACCCGGGACCTCCTCGAGGTCACCACGGAGAACTTCCAGGTGCTCCTCAAGACCACCAAGAGCCCTGACACCCACATGGGCACCCATGGGTGCTGCCTGGGCACCTCTAAGGACACCCTGGGCACCCACAGACCTTCACACGTGTCCACAGGTATCACCACGGGCACCTGGGACCTCCTCGAGGTCACCACGGAGAACTTCCAAGTGCTCCTCAAGATTACCAAGGAACCTGGGCACCCCCACGAGCACCCATGGGTGCTGCTCAGCTGCCTGAGGGGACACCCCACGCTCCTCTAAGGACATCCTGGACACCCACACACCTTCACACATGTCCACAGGTATCACCACGGGCACCCAGGACCTCCTCGAGGTCACCACGGAGAACTTCCAGGTGCTCCTCAAGACCACCAAGAGCCCTGACACCCACATGGGCACCCATGGGTGCTGCCTGGGCACCTCTAAGGACTTGCCAGGCAGCCGTGGACCTTCTTAAGTGCCTCCAGGTGTCCTTGTGGGTGTCTGGGACCTCCTCGAGGTCACCACGGAGAACTTCCAGGTGCTCCTCAAGACCACCAAGGAACCTGGGCACCCCCACGAGCACCCATGGGTGCTCCCCTGTCCCCCCGACCTTGCTGATCTGCTCGATCCCCTGCAGCGTCATGTCCGTCAGCATGTTGGACTCGATGCAACGCAGGAAGACGTCGTCATCCATCTTGTCGACCACCTCCTCCTCCTGGGGACACCGAAGCGGGGGGTGGGGAGGGGGCGCAGGGGGTGATGCCCAGCCCCCGTCGCGCCCCCAGAGCCACCCACGGGTGCCACCGGCCCCACCTCCTGCATCTTGTTCTCGTCGCTGTTCATGATGCGGATCCGCAGCACCAGCTTCTCGGCGTTGTCGTCGTTGAAGATGCAGTTGAGGTCGTCCCCGAAGCCTGGGGTTGGGGAGGGGGAGACACGGGGGGCACCCTGGTCACCACCCCACCCTGACGCCCCACCCAAAGGACCCCCCCGCACTCAACCAGCACCATCCCCCCACCCCCAAAGACATCCTGAAGGACCTCCATGATCACCCAGGAGACACCAAAAGGTCACCGTGGCATGGGGTGGGTCACCCAGGGCCCCCTAAATGCCCTCAAGGCTCACCCAGGACTCCCCAAATCCCCCTGAGATGCCCTCAAGGCTCACCAAGGACACCCCAAAGCCCTTGAGCACACCTTCAAACCCCCAAACCCCCCCGAGATGCCCTCAAGGCTCACCAGGACCTCCCAAACCCCCCGAGATGCCCTCAAGGCTCACCAGGACCTCCCAAACCCCCTGAGATGCCCTCAAGGCTCACCCAGGATGCCCCAAACCCCCCTGAGATGCCCTCAAGGCTCACTAGGACCTCCCAAACCCCCCTGAGATGCCCTCAAGGCTCACCCAGGATGCCCAAAAGCCCGCCGAGATGCCCTCAAGGCTCACCCAGGATGCCCCAAACCCCCCTGAGATGCCCTCAAGGCTCACCAGGACACCCCAAACCTCCCGAGATGCCCTCAAGGCTCACCAGGACACCCCCAAACCTCCGAGATGCCCTCAAGGCTCACCCAGGATGCCCAAAAGCCCGCCGAGATGCCCTCAGGCTCACCAGGACACCCCCAAACCCCCCCGAGATGCCCTCAAGGCTCACCCAGGACCTCCCAAACCCGCCTGAGATGCCCTCAAGGCTCACCCCGGATGCCCCAAACCCCCCTGAGATGCCATCAAGGCTCACCAGGACACCCCCAAACCCCCGAGATGCCCTCAAGGCTCACCCAGAATGCCCAAAAGCCCGCCGAGATGCCCTCAGGCTCACCAGGACACCCCCAAACCCCCCCGAGATGCCCTCAAGGCTCAGCAGGACACCCCCAAACCCCCCCGAGATGCCCTCAAGGCTCACCAGGACCTCCCAAACCCGCCTGAGATGCCCTCAAGGCTCACCAGGACCTCCCAAACCCGCCTGAGATGCCCTCAAGGCTCACCCAGGACAGCCCAGAGGCCCTCCAGGCTCACCCAGGATGCCCAAAAGCCCCCCGAGATGCCCTCTAGGCTCACCAGGACACACCACCCCCACCCCCCGAGACCTTCCCCGGACCCACCAGCATTGATCTTCTCGGCGATCTGCTCCATGGTGAGCTTGCGGTCGGTCATGTGCTTGCGGTCGAGCTCGATGCGGAGCAGCCAGGGCGAGATGCGGCTGACGTCGAAGTCGGGCATCTCGTAGTAGACGTTGACCCATTCCTGGTCCTCGGCCACCACCGTGCTCTGAGGGTTGGGGTCGTAGTAGATGGCGGTGTTGGCCGTCACCTTCCGCAGAGCGTGGTGTGCTCCAGGCGGCACAGGATGTCCTGCGGGCGGGCGGGGGGCACGGCGTCAGCGCGGGGACACACGTGGGAGGTGACACGGGCACCACCGCGGGGCCACGAGATGAGGAAGCCACGGGGCCACCACAGCTCGGTGGGGGGACACGGTGGCAGATGGAGCCACGGGGCCACAGGGGCCACAAAGCCATGGGGCCACCATGGGAAGAGGAAGCCATGGGGCCACCACAGGGGTTTGAGGACACAGAGGGGACACAAAGCCACAGGGCCACCATGGGAAGAGAAAGCCATGGGGCCACCATGAGAAGATGGAGCCATGGGGCCACCACGGGGGTCTGAGGACACAGAGAGGACACAAAGCGACGGGGCCACCACGGGGTTTGAGGACACATAGGGGACACAAAGCCATGGGGCCACCATGAGAAGATAAAAGCCACGGGGCCACCACAGGAAGACGAAGCCATGGAGCCACCATGACAAGATAAAGCCATGGGGCCACCATGGGAGGATGAAGCCATGGGGCCGCCATGGGAAGACGAGGCCACGGGGCCACCACGGGAAGAGGAAGCCACGAGGCCACCATGGGAAGACGAGGCCATGGGGGCACCACAGGGGTTTGAGGACGCAGGGGACGCAAAGCCACAGGGCCACCATGAGAAGAAGCAGACACGGGGCAACCATGGGGGTTTGAGGATACAGAGGGGACACAAAGCCATGGGGCCACCACGGGAAGAAGCCACGGGGCCACCATGAGAAGATGGAGCCATGGGGCCACCACGGGGGTCTGAGGACGCAGAGGGGACATGAAGCCACGGGGCCACCACAAGAAGACGAGGCCATGGGGCCACCACAATAAGACGAGGCCACGGGGCCACCACGGGAAGACGAGGCCACGGGGCCACCACGGGAAGACGAGGCCACGGGGCCACCACAAGAAGACAAAGCCATGGGGCCACCACGGGAAGACGAGGCCACAGCGCCACCATGGGAAGACCAGGCCACAGGGCCACCATGGGAAGACCAGGCCATGGGGCCACCACGGGAAGATGAAGCCATGGGGCCACCACGGGAAGACGAAGCCATGGGGCCACCACGGGAAGACGAAGCCACGGGGCCACCACAAGAAGACGAGGCCATGGGGCCACCATAAGAAGACGAAGCCATGGGGCCACCACGGGAAGACGAGGCCACAGGGCCACCATGGGAAGACCAGGCCACGGGGCCACCATGGGAAGATGAAGCCATGGGGCCACCACGGGAAGACGAAGCCATGGGGCCACCACGGGAAGACGAAGCCACGGGGCCACCACAAGAAGACGAGGCCATGGGGCCACCATAAGAAGACGAAGCCATGGGGCCACCACGGGAAGACGAGGCCACCTCCCCCATCCCCCCGGCACCCCCACCTTGGCCCGCTCGGCGTCGCGGGCGCTCTGGCCCAGCAGGAAGACGGTGAGCGAGGGCGTCTTGGGCTTCTTGGAGATGTTGATGAGCTCCTTGAGGCGAGGGACGCCCAGCGTGACGTTCTTGGCCGAGACGCCGGCGTAGTGGAAGGTGTTGAGGGTCATCTGGGTGGCCGGTTCTCCCAGCGACTGGGCCGCCAGCGCACCCACCATCTCCCCGGGGTGCGCCTGTGGGGGGGGGGGGAAGGGGCGTCAGGGGGACCCCGAAAATGCCCCCAGAGCTGCACCCAAAGCCCTCCTAGATGCGGCTCCAGGAACGTCCCAGATCCGCACCCAAAACTGCCCAAATCTGGACCAAAATGATGCCCAAATCTCATGCTGAACCCCCACATCTGACCCCCGGAGACCCCCGTCTGCTCCCCAAACCCCCACATCTGACCCCCGGAGACCCCCGTTTGCTCCCCAAACCCCCACATCTGACCCCCGGAGACCCCCGTTTGCTCCCCAAACCCCCACATATGACCCCAAACCCCCACATATGACCCCCGGAGACCCCCGTCTGCTCCCCAAACCCCCACATCTGACCCCAAACCCCCATCTCCCCCCCAAACCCCCACATCTGACCCCTGGAGACCCCCGTCTGCTCCCCCAACCCCCACATCTGACCCCCGGAGACCCCCGTTTGCTCCCCAAACCCCCACATCTGACCCCAAACCCCCACATCTGACCCCTGGAGACCCCCGTCTGCTCCCCCAACCCCCACATCTGACCCCCGGAGACCCCCGTTTGCTCCCAAACCCCCACATATGACCCCAAACCCCCACATATGACCCCGGAGACCCCCGTCTGCTCCCCAAACCCCCACATCTGACCCCAAACCCCCACATCTGACCCCCCACAGACCCCCATCTCCCCCCCAAACCCCCACATCTGACCCCTGGAGACCCCCGTCTGCTCCCCAAACCCCCACATATCTGACCCCTGCCTCCCCCCAAACCCCCATATCTGACCCCCAGAAACCCCCATCTCCCCCCCAAACCCACATATCTGACCCCTGCAGACCCCCACCTCCCCCCCAAACCCCCACGTCTGACCCCACATCTGACCCCCACCTCCCCCCCAAACACCCACATCTGACCCCCAGAGACCCCCATCTCCTCCCCAAACCCCTACATCTGACCCCAGACCCCCATATCTGACCCCTGCAGACCCCCAAGGGGACACGGAGTGTCGGGGCGGGGGGCCCAAAACCATCCCAGATCTGACCCAAACCCCTCCTAGATGGGGCTCCAAGAATATCATTGATCAGGACCCCTAAACTCGCCCCCCAGCCCCCTGAACTCACCCCCCAGACCCCAAAATTCACCCCCAGCCCCCTAAATTCGTCCCCCAGACCCCTAAATTCACCCCCAGACCCCTGGATCTGCCCCCCAGCCCCCTAAACTCTCCCCCCAGACCCCTGGATCTGCCCCTAGGCCCCTAAATTCGCCCCCCATCCCGCTAAAGTCGCCCCCCAGCCCCACTCACGATGGCCTGGTTGAACTTGGACTTGATTTCCCCCAGCAGCCAGTCGAAGGCACCCTGGGACCCCCCACATCTGACCCCCAGAGACCCCTATCTGCTCCCTAAACCCCCACACCTGGCCCCTGGAGCCCCTTATCTACCCCCAGACCAATAAATTCACCCCCCAGACCCCTGAATCTGCCCCCCGGACCTCAAATTCACAGCCCAGACCTTAAATGCAGCCCCCAGACCCCTAAACTCAACCCCCAGACCCCTAAATTCACCCCCCAGCCCCTGGATCTGTTCCCCAGCCCCCTAAACTCGCCCCCCAGCCCCCTAAACTCGCCCCTCAGACCCCTGGATCTGTTCCCAGATGCCTAAGCTTGCCTCCCAGACCACTGGATCTGCCCCAGACCCCTAAACTCGCTCCCCAGACCCCTGGATCTGCCCTGCAGCTCTCTGAATCTGCCTCCAGCCCCCTAAACTCGCCCCCAGACCGCTAAACTCGCCCCCCAGACCCTTAAATGCACCCCCCAGACCCCTAAACTTGCCCCCCAGACCCCTAAATTCAGGCCCCAGACCCCTGGATCTTCCCCCAGACCCCTAAACTTGCCCCCCAGACCCCTAAATTCGCTCCCCAGACCCCTAAATTCGCTCCCCAGTGCTCTGAATCTGCCACCCAGACCACTAAATTCACTCCCCAGCCCCCTAAACTCGCCCCCCAGACCCCTGGATCTGCCCCCACACCCCTAAATTTGCCCCCAGACCCCTAAACTCACCCCCTAGACCCCTAAATTCGCCCCCCAGACCCTTAAATTCACCCCCCAGACCCCTAAATTCAGGCCCCAGACCCCTAAACTTGCCCCCCAGACCCCTGGATCTGACCCCAGCCCCCTAAATTCAGCCCCCAGACCCCTAAACTCACTCTCCAGACCCCTAAAACTCACCCTCCAGACCCCTGGATCTGCCCCCAGCCCCTTAAACTCGCCCCACAGCCCTCTAAATTCAGCCCCCAGACCCCTAAACTCACTCTCCAGACCCTAAAACTCACCCTCCAGACCCCTAAAACTCACCCTCCAGACCCCTGGATCTGCCCCCAGCCCCTTAAACTCGCCCATAGCCCTCTAAATTCAGCCCCCAGACCCCTAAACTCACTCTCCAGACCCCTAAACTCACTCTCCAGACCCCTAAAACTCACCCTCCAGACCCCTGGACCTGCCCCCAGCCCCTTAAACTCGCCCCATAGCCCTCTAAATTCAGCCCCCAGACCCCTAAACTCACTCTCCAGACCCCTAAACTCACCCTCCAGACCCCTGGACCTGCCCCCAGCCCCTTAAACTCGCCCCATAGCCCTCTAAGTTCAGCCCCCAGACCCCTAAACTCACTCTCCAGACCCCTAAAACTCACCCTCCAGACCCCTGGATCTGCCCCCAGCCCCTTAAACTCGCCCCATAGCCCTCTAAACTCACTCTCCAGACCCCTAAACTCACTCTCCAGACCCCTAAACTCACTCTCCAGACCCCTAAAACTCGCCCTCCAGACCCCTGGATCTGCACCCAGCCCCTTAAACTCGCCCCACAGCCCTCTAAATTCAGCCCCCAGACCCCTAAACTCACTCTCCAGACCCCTAAACTCACTCTCCAGACCCCTAAAACTCACCCTCCAGACCCCTGGATCTGCCCCCAGCCCCTTAAACTCGCCCCATAGCCCTCTAAATTCAGCCCCCAGACCCCTAAACTCACTCTCCAGACCCCTAAAACTCACTCTCCAGACCCCTAAAAACTCACCCTCCAGACCCCTGGATCTGCCCCAGCCCCTTAAACTCGCCCCATAGGCCTCTAAATTCAGCCCCCAGACCCCTAAACTCACTCTCCAGACCCCTAAACTCACCCTCCAGACCCCTAAACTCACCCTCCAGACCCCTGGACCTGCCCCAGCCCCTTAAACTCGCCCCATAGCCCTCTAAATTCAGCCCCCAGACCCCTAAACTCACTCTCCAGATCCCTAAACTCACTCTCCAGACCCCTAAATTCACCCTCCAGACCCCTAAACTCACCCTCCAGACCCCTGGACCTGCCCCCAGCCCCTTAAACTCGCCCCATAGCCCTCTAAATTCAGCCCCCAGACCCCTAAACTCACTCTCCAGACCCCTAAAACTCACCCTCCAGACCCCTGGATCTGCCCCCAGCCCCTTAAACTCGCCCCATAGGCCTCTAAATTCAGCCCCCAGACCCCTAAACTCACCCTCCAGACCCCTAAACTCACCCTCCAGACCCCTAAACTCACCCTCCAGACCCCTGGACCTGCCCCCAGCCCCTTAAACTCGCCCCATAGCCCTCTAAATTCAGCCCCCAGACCCCTAAACTCACTCTCCAGATCCCTAAACTCACTCTCCAGACCCCTAAATTCACCCTCCAGACCCTAAACTCACCCTCCAGACCCCTGGACCTGCCCCCAGCCCCTTAAACTCGCCCCATAGCCCTCTAAATTCAGCCCCCAGACCCCTAAACTCACTCTCCAGACCCCTAAAACTCACCCTCCAGACCCCTGGATCTGCCCCCAGCCCCTTAAACTCGCCCCATAGCCCTCTAAGTTCAGCCCCCAGACCCTAAACTCACTCTCCAGACCCCTAAACTCACTCTCCAGACCCCTAAAACTCACCCTCCAGACCCCTGGACCTGCCCCCAGCCCCTTAAACTCGCCCCACAGCCCTCTAAATTCAGCCCCCAGACCCCTAAACTCACTCTCCAGACCCCTAAACTCACCCTCCAGACCCCTGGACCTGCCCCCAGCCCCTTAAACTCGCCCCATAGCCCTCTAAATTCAGCCCCCAGACCCCTAAACTCACGATGGCCTGGTTGAACTTGGACTCGATCTCCCCCAGCAGCCAGTCGAAGGCCTCCCCGCTGAGGCGGAACTCCTCCACCATGCGGCGGCTGCAGAGCGTGGAGCGCAGGTGGATGTTGAAGAGCAGCGTGGCGTTCTCCTGCGCCTGCCGGCTCAGCGGGTCGTCCCCGTTCACGATCACCAGTTTGCGGCTCAGCTCCTTCACCCCTGGCCGAAACGAGGGGCGTTACGGGGGGCTCTCGCGGCGCTGGAAGGATTCTGGGCGTCCCCAAGGCCCACGGCATCTTTGGGTGGGGGGCACAAGTCCCCCAGAACCTTCCTGGGGGTCTGGCATGTCTCCCTGCCCCTTCCTGGGGGTCCTCAAGTCCCCCCAGCACCTCCCTAGGGGATGCTGGGGTCCTCCAAGTCCCCCAACACCTTCCTGGGGGTCTGGCATGTCTCCCTGCCCCTTCCTGGGGGTCCTCAAGCCCCCACCCAGTACCCTCCTGGCAGATGTTGGGGTGCTCCAACTCCCCCCAGCACCTTCCTGGGGGTCCTCAAGCCCCCCCCCAGTACCTTCCTGGGGGATGCTGGGGTGCTCCAACTGCCCCCAACACCTTCCTGGGGGTCCTCAAGTCCCCCCCAATACCTTCCTGGGGTTACTGGGGTCCTCCAAGTCCCCCCAGCACCTTCCTGGCGGATCTTGGGGTGCTCCAACTCCCCTCAGTAACTTCCTGGGGGTCCTCAAGTCCTCCCCAACACTTTCCTGGGGGATGTTGGGGTCCTCCAAGTCCCCCAACACCTTCCTGGGGGTCTGGCATGTCTCCCTGCCCCTTCCTGGGGGTCCTCAAGCCCCCCCCCAGTACCTTCCTGGCAGATGTTGGGGTGCTCCAACTCCCCCCAGCACCTTCCTGGGGGTCCTCAAGTCCCCCAACACCTTCCTGGGGGATGCTGGGGTGCTCCAACTGCCCCCAACACCTTCCTGGGGGTCCTCAAGTCCCCCCCAATACCTTCCTGGGGTTACTGGGGTCCTCCAAGTCCCCCCAGCACCTTCCTGGCGGATCTTGGGGTGCTCCAACTCCCCTCAGTAACTTCCTGGGGGTCCTCAAGTCCTCCCCAACACTTTCCTGGGGGATGTTGGGGTCCTCCAAGTCCCCCAACACCTTCCTGGGGGTCTGGCATGTCTCCCTGCCCCTTCCTGGGGGTCCTCAAGCCCCCCCCCAGTACCTTCCTGGCAGATGTTGGGGTGCTCCAACTCCCCCCAGCACCTTCCTGGGGGTCCTCAAGTCCCCCAACACCTTCCTGGGGGATGTTGGGGTGCTTCAACTCCCCCCAACACCTTCCTGGGGGTCCTCAAGTCCCCCCCAGCACCTTCCTGGGGGATGTTGGGGTGCTCCAACTGCCCCCAGCACCTCTCTGGGGGTCCTCAAGTCCCCCCAACACCTTCCTGTGGGGTACTGGGGTCCTCCAAGTCCCCCCAACACCTCTCTGGGGGTTCTCAACCCCCCCAACACCTTCCTGGGGACCACGAGGGGTCCTGAAAAACCTTTAAGACCTTGTTAAGAGGTCATGGGGGGTCCGCGATCCCTGGGGGTCCCCCCAACACTCCCTTCTGGGCTCAGGAACCCCCCCAAATTTGGGGAGGGGGCCCCCCAACGTACCCTCCACCACCTTGACGGGGTGCAGGTCGGAGGGGAGGCGCGAGTTGATGTGGAAAATCTTCTGGGCGTTCCAGATCATCCGCAGCAGGTTACAGGGGAGCACGACCTGGGGGGAGGGAGAAACGGGGGGGTCCGCACCCCAAAACGCAGGGTCAGCACCCCAAAATACGGGGTCAGCACCCCAAAATTGAAAATTGGGGGTCAACACCCCCAAATCAAGGCCATGAGGGGGAATCTGTGCCCTAAAAAGTCTGGGGTAGCCCCCAAAAATAAGGGTAGTGGGGGTCTGTGCCCCCAAAGGAGGTGTACGGGGTGGGGTCCGCATCCCAAAAAGGCGGGCCAGCGCCCCAAAAAGGTGGGCCAGCACCCCAAAATTCGGGGTCAGCACCTCAAAATCAGGGCTGTGGTAGATGAACGTTCTTGAAAAAGAGAAGATTTTGGGTCACTTTCCCCAAATTTGGGCCCCGGAGGGTGCCAGCACCCCAAAAAGGGGGGGCCAGGACGGGGGGCAGCACCCCAAAATGGGCACCTCCAAAGAAAGGGGGGGTCACAGCTTCCTCCTACACCCCAAAAAGGGGGCCAGGACGGGGGCAGCACCCCAAAATGGGCACCTAAAGAAGAGTGGGGGTCACAGCTTCCTCCTACACCCCAAAAAGGGGGCCAGGAGGGGGTCAGCACCCCAAAATGGGCACCTAAAGATGACTGGGGTTCACAGCTTCCTCCTACACCCCAAAAAGGGGGGCCAGGACGGGGGCAGCACCCCAAAATGGGCACCTCCAAAGAAAGGGGGGGTCACAGCTTCCTCCTACACCCCAAAAAGGGGGCCAGTACGGGGGCAGCACCCCAAAATGGGCACCTAAAGAAAAGTGGGGGTCACAGCTTCCTCCTACACCCCAAAAAGGGGGCCAGGAGGGGGTCAGCACCCCAAAATGGGCACCTAAAGATGACTGGGGTTCACAGCTTCCTCCTACACCCCAAAAAGGGGGGCCAGGACGGGGGCAGCACCCCAAAATGGGCACCTCCAAAGAAAGGGGGGGTCACAGCTTCCTCCTACACCCCAAAAAGGGGGCCAGGAGGGGGGGAAGCACCCCAAAATGGGCACCTCCAAAGAAAGGTGGGGTCACAGCTTCCTCCTACACCCCAAAAAGGGGGCCAGGACGGGGGCAGCACCCCAAAATGGGCACCTAAAGAAGAGTGGGGGTCACAGCTTCCTGCTACACCCCAAAAAGGGGGGCCAGGATGGGGGGAAGCACCCCAAAATGGGCACCTAAAGAAGAGTGGGGGTCACAGCTTCCTCCTACACCCCAAAAAGGGCGCCAGGAGGGGGTCAGCACCCCAAAATGGGCACCTAAAGAAGAGTGGGGGTCACAGCTTCCTGCTACACCCCAAAAAGGGGGGCCAGGATGGGGGGAAGCACCCCAAAATGGGCACCTCCAAAGAAAGGGGGGGTCACAGCTTCCTGCTACACCCCAAAAAGGGGGCCAGGACGGGGGGAAGCACCCCAAAATGGGCACCTAAAGAAGAGTGGGGGTCACAGCTTCCTGCTGCACCCCAAAAAGGGGGCCAGGACGGGGGGAAGCACCCCAAAATGGGCACCTAAAGAAGAGTGGGGGTCACAGCTTCCTGCTGCACCCCAAAAAGGGGGGCCAGGAGGGGGTCAGCACCCCAAAATGGGCACCTAAGGAAGAGTGGGGTTCACAGCTTCCTCCTACACCCCAAAAAGGGGGCCAGGACGGGGGGAAGCACCCCAAAATGGGCACCTAAAGAAGAGTGGGGGTCACAGCTTCCTGCTACACCCCAAAAAGGGGGGCCACGGCAGGGGGCAGCACCCCAAAACAGAAGCAATGACCGGTCATACACCCACCAACCCCGGGACAGGGGTGGCGGGACCTCCAGGGACATCCCCGGGGTGGGGGGTTCGGAGCCCACCGGGGTGCGGAATCGGGGCGGGGGCGTCTCTCGGGGCTGGGGGGTGGGGGGTGGGCGGGTCTGGGGGCGCCCCTGGCTGCGGGGGGCTGACCTTGCTGTCGCCGGTGGGGAAGATGACGCGCAGCACCTCGCGGTCCTCCCGCATCTTCTCGAACTCGCGCTCGAGCTCGTTCTGGATGTGGGCGTTGGAGAGGATGTCCTTGACCAGCTCCTCCTGCAGCGTCCGCCGCAGCGCCCGCTCGTTCGTGTAGTCGAACTTGAACCTGGGAAGGGACGGGGGGGACACGGCGGGGGTGGGTGGGGAGGTTTGGGGGGGTCGCGGGGCCATCGGGGAGACGGCGGAGAGATGGGAGGAGACACTGGCGGGGAGGGGAGGGGATCGGGGGGCTCGAAATGGGACCCAGTTTGGGGAGGAGGAGCGAGGGGACCCCAAAATGTTACCTGATTTTGGGGAGGAGCCATCCCAGGATCCCCAAAACGGGACCCACATTGGGTAGGGGCAGCTTAGGGACCCCAAAACATGACCCACATTGGGGGAGGAGCAGCTCAGGGACCACAAAAGGGGACCAAGTTGGGGGAAGAGGAGCGAGGGACCCCCAAAACAGGACCCAGTTTGGGGAGGGGCAGGAAGGGGACCCCAAAAGGGGACCAAGTTTGCGGAGGGGCAGCTCGGGGAGCCCAAAATGTGACCAATTTTGGGAAGGGGCCACCTCAGGACCCCCAAAACGGGACCCACATTGGGGAGGAGCCACCTCAGGACCCCCAAAATGGGACCCAGTTTGGGGAGGGGCAGCTCGGGGAGCCCAAAATGTGACCAATTTTGGGAAAGGGCCACCTCAGGACCCCCAAAACGGGACCCACATTGGGGAGGAGCCACCTCAGGACCCCCAAAATGGGACCCAGTTTGGGGAGGGGCAGCTCAGGGACCCCAAAAGGGGACCAAGTTTGCGGAGGGCCAGCTCGGGGAGCCCAAAATGTGACCAATTTTGGGAAAGGGCCACCTCAGGACCCCCAAAACGGGACCCACATTGGGGAGGAGCCACCTCAGGACCCCCAAAATGGGACCCAGTTTGGGGAGGGGCAGCTCGGGGAGCCCAAAATGTGACCAATTTTGGGAAGGGGCCACCTCAGGACCCCCAAAACGGGACCCACATTGGGGAGGAGCCACCTCAGGACCCCCAAAATGGGACCCAGTTTGGGGAGGAGCCACCTCAGGACCCCCAAAAGGGGACCAAGTTTGCGGAGGGGCAGCTCGGGGAGCCCAAAATGTGACCAATTTTGGGAAGGGGCCACCTCAGGACCCCCAAAACGGGACCCACATTGGGGAGGAGCCACCTCAGGACCCCCAAAAGGGGACCCAGTTTGGGGAGGGGCAGCTCAGGGACCCCCAAAAGATGACCCACATTGGGGAGAAGGAGCTCGGGAGCCCCAAAAGGGGACCAAGTTTGGGGAGGAGGAGCGAGGAGACCCCAAAACATGACCAATTTTGGGGAGGAGCCACCTCAGGACCCCCAAAAGGGGACCCAGTTTGGGGGGGAACAGCTTAGGGACCCCAAAATGTAGCCCAATTTGGTGAGTAGCAGTGTTGGGACCCCAAAATGTTACCCAGTTTGGGGAGGAGCCACCTCAGGACCCCAAAAATGGGACCCAGTTTGGGGAGGAGCAGCTCGGGGACCCCAAAATGGGACCCAGTTTGGGGAGGGGCAGCTCGGGGACCCCAAAACATGACCCAAAATTGGGGAGGAGCCACCTCGGGACACCCAAAAGGTGACCCACGTTGGGGAGGAGCCACCTCAGGACGCCCAAAAGAGGACCCAGTTTGGGGAGGGGCAGCAAGGGGACCCCAAAACGTGCCCCAATCTGGCGAGGAGCAGCGTGGGTACCCCAAAAGGGGACCCAAAATTTGGGGAGGGGCAGCTCGGGGACCCCAAAAGGGGACCAGGTTTAGCGAGGAGCCACATCGGGACCCCCAAAACATGACCCAATTTTGGGGAGGAGCCACCTCGGGACCCCCAAAAGAGGACCCAGTTTGGGGAGGGGCAGCAAGGGGACCCCAAAACGTGCCCCAATCTGGCGAGGAGCAGCGTGGGGACCCCAAAAGGGGACCCAAAATTTGGGGAGGGGCAGCAAGGGGGCCCCAAAAGGGGACCGGAGGGGCAGCTCGTGGACCCCAAAACATGGCCCAATCTGGCGAGGAGCAGCATGGGAACCCCAGAAGAGGACCCAGATTGGGGAGGGGCAGCTCGGGGACCCCAAAACGCGCCCATATCTGGCGAGGAGCAGCGTGGGGACCCCAAATCGGGCACAGCTTCCGGGCAGGGAGCTGCTGGCACCCACCAGGGCTGCACCCTGCTCTGGCACCAACCCCCCCCTGCAACCCCCACCCCAAAAAAAGGCCTCCCGCCGTGGCCGGGGGGTCCCTCACTTCTTCTCGAAGGCCTTGTTGGAGGGCTTGAGCGTGGCCAGGTTCTGGAACTCGACGCTCTCGCCCGCCAGCCCGTCCTCGCCGTAGCGCAGCTGCACCACTTGGTTGATGGAGTTTCGCACTGTCGCGTCGTACTTCACCATCACCGACTCCATGGACTTGATCAGCCGCCGCTGGATGTACCCTGCGAGGCGAGGGAGGGGCATTGTCACCCCTTTTGGGGCGTTTGGGGGCGCCCAGGAGGCATTTGGGGAGGGTTTGGGGGATCCCGGGTGCCTCCAGGGAGGAAATAGGGACAAGAAGAGACCTGTGAAGGGAAGAGATGGGGCAACAGGGGGCTCTGGGGAGGGGCTGCGGGTCCTAGAGGGCTTTGGGAGGTCCCCAGGAGGCATGTGGGGAGGGCTTGGGGGTCCCCGAGTGGCTACAGAGAAGGTTTGGGGGTCCCCGAGTGGCTACAGAGAGGGCTTGGGGGTCCCTGAGTGGGTACAGAAAGGGCTTGGGGGTCCCTGAGTGGCTACAGAGAGGGCTTGGGGGTCCCTGAGTGGCTACAGAGAGGGCTTGGGGGTCCCCGAGTGGCTACAGAGAGGGCTTGGGGGTCCCCGAGTGGCTACAGAGAGGGCTTGGGGGTCCTTGAGCGGCTACAGAGAGAGTTTGGGGGTCCCCGAGTGGCTACAGAGAGGGCTTGGGGGTCCCTGAGCAGCTACAGAGAAGGTTTGGGGGTCCCTGAGTGGCTACAGAGAGGGCTTGGGGGTCCCTGAGCGGCTACAGAGAAGGTTTGGGGGTCCCTGAGTGGCTACAGAGAGAGCTTGGGGGTCCCTGAGCAGCTACAGAGAAGGTTTGGGGGTCCCCGAGTGGGTACAGAGAGGGCTTGGGGGTCCTTGAGCGGCTACAGAGAGAGTTTGGGGGTCCCCGAGTGGCTACAGAGAGGGCTTGGGGGTCCCTGAGCAGCTACAGAGAGAGTTTGGGGGTCCCTGAGTGGCTACAGAGAGGGCTTGGGGGTCCCTGAGCGGCTACAGAGAAGGTTTGGGGGTCCCTGAGTGGCTACAGAGAGGGCTTGGGGGTCCCTGAGCGGCTACAGAGAAGGTTTGGGGGTCCCTGAGTGGCTACTGAGAGGGCTTGGGGGTCCTTGAGCGGCTACAGAGAGAGTTTGGGGGTCCCCGAGTGGGTACAGAGAGGGCTTGGGGGTCCTTGAGCAGCTACAGAGAAGGTTTGGGGGTCCCCGAGTGGGTACAGAGAAGGCTTGGGGGTCCCTGAGCGGCTACAGAGAAGGTTTGGGGGTCCCTGAGTGGCTACTGAGAGGGCTTGGGGGCCCCTGAGTGGGTACAGAGAGGGCTTGGGGGTCCCTGAGCGGCTACAGAGAGAGTTTGGGGGTCCCCGAGTGGCTACAGAGAGGGCTTGGGGGTCCCTGAGGAGCTACAGAGAGAGTTTGGGGGTCCCCGAGTGGCTACAGAGAGGGCTTGGGGGTCCCTGAGCGGCTACAGAGAAGGTTTGGGGGTCCCTGAGTGGCTACAGAGAGGGCTTGGGGGTCCCTGAGCAGCTACAGAAAAGGTTTGGGGGTCCCCGAGTGGCTACAGAGAGGGCTTGGGGGTCCCTGAGCAGCTACAGAGAAGGTTTGGGGGTCCCTGAGTGGGTACAGAGAGAGCTTGGGGGTCCTTGAGCGGCTACAGAGAGAGTTTGGGGGTCCCCGAGTGGCTACAGAGAGGGCTTGGGGGTCCCTGAGCAGCTACAGAGAAGGTTTGGGGGTCCCTGCGTGGCTACAGAGAGAGCTTGGGGGTCCCTGAGCGGCTACAGAGAAGGTTTGGGGGTCCCTGAGTGGCTACAGAGAGGGCTTGGGGGTCCTTGAGCGGCTACAGAGAGAGTTTGGGGGTCCCCGAGTGGGTACAGAGAGGGCTTGGGGGTCCCTGAGCAGCTACAGAGAGAGTTTGGGGGTCCCTGAGTGGCTACAGAGAGGGCTTGGGGGTCCCTGAGCAGCTACAGAGAAGGTTTGGGGGTCCCTGAGCGGCTACAGAGAGGGCTTGGGGGTCCCTGAGTGGCTACAGAGAGGGCTTGGGGGTCCTTGAGCGGCTACAGAGAGAGTTTGGGGGTCCCTGAGTGGGTACAGAGAGGGCTTGGGGGTCCTTGAGCAGCTACAGAGAAGGTTTGGGGGTCCCCGAGTGGGTACAGAGAAGGCTTGGGGGTCCCTGAGCGGCTACAGAGAAGGTTTGGGGGTCCCTGAGTGGCTACTGAGAGGGCTTGGGGGCCCCTGAGCGGCTACAGAGAGAGTTTGGGGGTCCCTGAGCGGGTACAGAGAAGGTTTGGGGGTCCCTGAGTGGCTACAGAGAGGGCTTTGGGGTCCTTGAGCGGCTACAGAGAGAGTTTGGGGGTCCCTGAGTGGCTACAGAGAGGGCTTGGGGGTCCCTGAGCGGCTACTGAGAGGGCTTGGGGGTCCCTGAGCGGCTACTGAGAGAGTTTGGGGGTCCTTGAGCAGCTACAGAGAGAGTTTGGGGGTCCCCGAGTGGCTACAGAGAGGGCTTGGGGGTCCCTGAGCGGCTACTGAGAGGGCTTGGGGGTCCCTGAGCATCTACAGAGAGAGTTTGGGGGTCCTTGAGCAGCTACAGAGAGAGTTTGGGGGTCCTTGAGCAGCTACAGAGAGGGCTTGGGGGTCCTTGAGCAGCTACAGAGAAGGTTTGGGGGTCCCCGAGTGGCTACAGAGAGGGCTTGGGGGACCCTGGGTGCCTCCAGGGAGGAAATAGGGACAACAAGAGACCTGTGAAGGCAACAGATGGGGCAACAGGGGGCTCTGGGGAGAGGCTGAGGGTCCTGGAGGGCTTTGGGGTGCATCTGGGGAGGGTTTGGGGGTCCCTGAGTGGCTACAGGGAGGGTTTGGGGGTCCCCAGGCACCTCCAGGGAAGAAATGTAGGGGCGCAAGAGACCTGTGAAAGCAAGAGATGGGGCAACAGGGGGCTCTGGGGAGGGGTTGGGGGTCTTGGGGGGCTGTGGGGTGCATCTGGGGAGGGTTTGGGGGTCCTGGAGAGTCCCTGGGTACATCTGGGGGTCTCTGAGTGGCCACAGAGAGGCAATGGGGGCAACAGGGGGCTCTGCTGGGCACAGAAGGAGCCACAGGGTGCATCTGGGGAAGGGTTGGGGGTCCTGAGGGGCACTGGGGGCCCCCAGGAGGCACCTGGGGAAGGGTTGGGGGTCCCAGATGAGGGTCCTGGGGACCCCAACCTCCCGACAGCACTCAGTGGCTTGAGCGAAGAGGGGTCCCACCATGGCGGGGGGGGGGGGGACGGGGCAAAGACGGGCGGCCCTGGGGTGGGGGGGGTGGGATTTAGGGGGTGGGATTTAGGGGGTGGGGGGCTGACCGGTCTCGGCCGTCTTGACGGCGGTGTCGATGAGCCCCTCGCGGCCGCCCATGGCGTGGAAGAAGAACTCGGTGGGGGTGAGGCCGGCCAGGTAGGAGTTCTCCACGAACCCCCGGCTCTCGGGGCCGTAGTCATCCTTGATGAAGTGGGGCAACGTGCGGTGCTTGAAGCCGAAGGGGATGCGCTTGCCCTCCACGTTCTGCTGCCCCACCACCGCGATCACCTGCCGTCGGGGTTGGGGGGACGCCGCGGTTAGGGGAGGGTACGGCGGCGGCACCCCCAGACCTCATAAAAGATCACCGATCCACATTGGGAATGGCCCGAGAGCCCGCAGGGATCCCCAAAGGATCTGGGAGATGTTCGTCTTGGTGGCCAACGTCACCACGGACCACCATGGCGGCCCACGGGGTCACCTTCGACCCCCCAGTGATCAATCTGAACCCCCAAAACTCATGGTGGGATCCCTGATCCCTGCAGGAAGGTCCTGAGGGCCCGCAGGGATCCCCAAAGGATCTGGGAGATGTTCATCGTGGTGGCCAACGTCACCATGGACAACCATAATGGCCCATGGGGTAAGCTTGGACCCCCACAATGATCAACCTGGGCCCCCAAACCTCATAGGTGGGATCCCTGATCCCTGCAGAGAAGGTCCCGAGGGCCCGCAGGGATCCCTGATGGATCTGGGAGATGTTCATCGTGGTGGCCAACGTCACCATGGACAACCATAATGGCCCATGGGGTAAGCTTGGACCCCCCCAATGATCAACCTGGTCCCTTAAACCTAGTAGGTGGGATCCCTGATCCCTGCGGAGAAGGTCCCGAGGGCCCGCAGGGATCCCTGATGGATCTGGGAGATGTTCGCCTTGATGGCCAACGTCACCATGGACCACCATGGTGGCCCACGGGGTCACCTTGGACCCCCAATGATCACCCTGGTCCCTCAAACCTCACAGATGGGATCCCTGATCCCTGCGGGGAACATCCCAACGGCCCGTAGGGATCCCAAATGTACCTGAGAGACCTTCACCTTGAGACCTCTGGACCCACAAACCCCCCTGAGGACCCCCCAAACACCCTGTAGAGGCTCCAATAACTGGGAGATATTGATCTTGGAGCTCTTGGTGCCCAACACCACCACAGACCCCCAAGAGGATCCCCCAAAGCTCTACAGAACCCAACAGGAACCCTCCTGAAGCCCCCCGAGATCCTCCTGACACCCCCCAGACCCCACAGGGGACCCCAAAGACCCCGTAGAGCCCCCCAGTATCTGCAAGGTGTTAATCTTGGAGCTTCTGGTGCCCAAAACCAAGAGAGACCCCCAAGAGGATCCGCCAAAGCTCTACAGAACCCAACAGGAACCCTCCTGACACCCCCCAGACCCCACAGGGGACCCCCAAAACCTTGTAGAACCCCCCAATACCTGGGAGATGTTGATCTTGGAGCTCCTGGTGCCCAACACCACCACGGACCCCCAAGAGGATCCCCCAAAGCTCTACAGAACCCAACAGGAACCCTCCTGAACCCCCCCAGACCCCACAGGGGACCCCCAAAACCTCGTAGAACCCCCCAATACCTGGGAGATGTTGATCTTGGAGCTCCTGGTGCCCAACACCACCACAGACCCCCAAGAGGATCCCCCAAAGCTCTACAGAACCCAACAGGAACCCTCCTGAACCCCCCCAGACCCCACAGGGGACCCCCAAAACCTCGTAGAACCCTCCAATACCTGGGAGATGTTGATCTTGGAGCTCCTGGTGCCCAACACCACCACAGACCCCCAAGAGGATCCCCCAAAGCTCTACAGAACCCAACAGGAACCCTCCTGAACCCCCCCAGACCCCACAGGGGACCCCCAAAACCTCGTAGAACCCCCCAATACCTGGGAGATGTTGATCTTGGAGCTCCTGGTGCCCAACACCACCACAGACCCCCAAGAGGATCCCCCAAAGCTCTACAGAACCCAAGAGAAACCCCTCCTGAACCCTCCCAAGATCCTCCTGGCACCCCCCAAGACCCCACAGGGGCTCCCCAAGACCCCATAGAGCCCCCCAATACCTGGGAGATGTTGATCTTGGAGCCTTTGGCGCCCGACACCACCATGGACTTGAAGTTGTTGTACTCGGAGAGGGATTTCTGGGCGGAGGAACCCGTCTTGTCGCGGGCGTCGTTGAGGATCCGGTTGACCTGGTTCTCGAAGGTCTGTCGCAGGGTGTTCCCCGGGGTGGGCTCCAGCTCGTTGTTGTGGGCCTTCTCGATGACCTGCCCCCCCCAGAGGGACCCCCCACGGCGTCACAGGGGCACCCCACACCCCACAGAGCACCCCAAAACGGGCCAAGGGGAACGGTGGGTGCTCCAAAACCCCACAGAACACCCCAAAACAGGCCAAGGGGAACGGTGGGTGCTCCAAAACCCCACAGAGCACCCCAAAATGGGCCAAGGGGAACGGTGGGTGCTCCAAAACCCCACAGAGCACCCCAAAATGGGCCAAGGGGAACGGTGGGTGCTCCAAAACCCCACAGAGCACCCCAAAATGGGCCAAGGGGAACGGTGGGTGCTCCAAAAACCCCACAGAGCACCCCAAAATGGGCCAAGGGGAACGGTGGGTGCTCCAAAAACCCCACAGAGCACCCCAAAATGTCCTGGGGAAACTGTGGGTGCTCCAAAAACCCCACAGAGCACCCCAAAATGGGCCAAGGGGAACTGTGGGTGCTCCAAAACCCCACAGAGCACCCCAAAATGGGCCAAGGGGAACTGTGGGTGCTCCAAAACCCCACAGAGCACCCCAAAATGGGCCAAGGGGAATGGTGGGTGCTCCAAAAACCCCACAGAGCACCCCAAAATGGGCCAAGGGGAACGGTGGGTGCTCCAAACCCCCACAGAGCACCCCAAAATGTCCCTGAATTGAGGACCACCCCCCCTCCCCAATCCCACTGCGTCCCTGGGGCACCCCAAAACCTCATAGAGACACCGGGGTGGGGCAGGGGTTGCCCAAAACCGTGGGAAGCACCCCAAAACCCCCACGGAAGGACACCCGCCCCCCCACGCCCCCCCAAAATTTGAAGCAGGGGACCCCCGAGGCGCCGCTCGGGCACCCCCAAACCGGCGGGGAACCCCCCCAAAACGCCGCCCCCACCTCAATGACGTCCTGCTTGGCTTTTTTGATGGTGTTTTGGATGTCCTGGTAGGTCTTTGCGTCAGCGATGGAGTCCCCGATGCCGATGGTGTGGCCTGGGGGGGGGTGGGAGGGGGGAAATGGGGGGCTCAGGTGGGGGGTCCCCATGTCCTGTCCCCCCCGCGGGGTGCCCCTCGCCCCAAAACCCACCCCCACACCCCCTCCCCGGTATGTCCTCCTGAGCCAGGGGAGGTGTTTGCGTGTAGGGATGAGAAAAAGGGGGGCCAAGACCCCTCCCCAAGACAGCTGGGTCCTCCTTGTCCCCCAAAAAGGGGGGCCAAGACCCCTCCCCAAGACACCTGGGTCCCCCTTGTCCCCAAAAAAGGGGGGCCAAGACCCCTCCCCAAGACCCCTGGGTCCTCCTTGTCCCCCAAAAAGGGGGGCCAAGACCCCTCCCCAAAACACCTGGGTCCTCCTTGTCCCCAAAAAAGGGGGTCCAAGACCCCTCCCCAAGACCCCTGGGTCCTCCTTGTCCCCCAAAAAGGGGGGCCAAGACCCCTCCCCAAGACACCTGGGTCCTCCTTGTCCCCCAAAAAGGGGGTCCAAGACTCCTCCCCAAGACCCCTGGGTCCTCCTTGTCCCCCAAAAAGGGGGGCCAAGACCCCCCGCAAATATACGTGGGTCCCCCCTGTCCCCAAAACGGGGGTCCAAGACCCCTCCCCAAGACACCTGGGTCCCCCTTGTCCCCAAAAAAGGGGGGCCAAGACCCCTCCCCAAGACCCCTGGGTCCTCCTTGTCCCGCAAAAAGGGGGGCCAAGACCCCTCAGAACAGCAGGGTCCCCATTTTCCCCCAAAAAAGGGGGTCCAAGACCCCTCCCCAAGACACCTGGGTCCTCCTTGTCCCCAAAAAAGGGGGGCCAAGACCCCTCCCCAAGACCCCTGGGTCCTCCTTGTCCCCAAAAAGGGGGGCCAAGACCCCTCCCCAAGACCCCTGGGTCCTCCTTGTCCCCAAAAAGGGGGGCCAAGACCCCCCAGAACAGCTGGGTCCTCCTTGTCCTCCAAAAAGGGGGTCCAAGACCCCTCCCCAAGACACCTGGGTCCCCCTTGTCCCCCAAAAAGGGGGGCCAAGACCCCCCAGAACAGCTGGGTCCCCATTTTCCCCCAAAAAAGGGGGTCCAAGACCCCTCTCCAAGACAGCTGGGTCCTCCTTGTCCCCAAAAAAGGGGGGCCAAGACCCCTCCCCAAGACCCCTGGGTCCTCCTTGTCCCCCAATTAGGGGGTCCAAGACCCCTCTCCAAGATCCTTGGGTCCCCCTTGTCCCCAAAAAAGGGGGTCCAAGACCCCTCCCCGAGACAGCTGGGTCCTCCTTGTCCCCAAAAAGGGGGGCCAAGACCCCTCGGTCCTCCTTGTCCCCCAAAAAGGGGGGCCAAGACCCCCCAGAACAGCTGGGTCCCCATTTTCCCCCAATTAGGGGGTCCAAGACCTGTCTCCAAGACCCCTGGGTCCCCCTTGTCCCCAAAAAAGGGGGTCCAAGACCCCCCGCAAATATACGTGGGTCCCCCCTGTCCCCAAAACGGGGGTCCAAGACCCCTCCCCAAGACCCCTGGGTCCCCCTTGTCCCCCAAAAAGGGGGGTCAAGACACCCCAGAACAGCTGGGTCCCCATTTTCCCCCAATTAGGGGGTCCAAGACCCCTCTCCAAGACAGCTGGGTCCCCCTTGTCCTCCAAAAAGGGGGTCCAAGACCCCTCCCCAAGACACCTGGGTCCCCCTTGTCCCCCAAAAAGGGGGGCCAAGACCCCCCAGAACAGCTGGGTCCCCATTTTCCCCCAATTAGGGGGTCCAAGACCCCTCTCCAAGATCCTTGGGTCCTCCTTGTCCCCAAAAAAGGGGGTCCAAGACCCCTCCCCGAGACAGCTGGGTCCTCCTTGTCCCCCAAAAAGGGGGGCCAAGACCCCTCGGTCCTCCTTGTCCCCCAAAAAGGGGGGCCAAGACCCCTCCCCAAGACCCCTGGGTCCCCCTTGTCCCCAAAAAAGGGGGTCCAAGACCCCTCCCCAAGACCCCCGGCTCCCCATTATCCCCTCAAACGCCTTCCAAGAGCCCCACCGCCCCCCAAGCGGGGTTCCTGGCGCCCCTCCCGCTGCGGCGGCGAGGGCGGGGCTGGGGGGGGGGTTTGGGGGGGGGGGGGTCTGCGCTGACCCTCGATGAGGAGCCAGTTGTTGATGACGGTTTGGATGTTGCTGTAGAAGAGGCGGGTGGTGTCGTGGCCCATCTCCAGGTAGGAGATGTGCACCAAGGAGCCCGCCGAGGTGCCCAGCGACTTCTTGCACAGGATGCCCATGATCAGCTCCCCGTTCTCCACCACCACCTGCGTGCCCCCCCACCCAAAATAAAAAGGGGGGGGGGGGGGGTGTCAGGACCATCCCCCCCCCCCCCCCAGTAGCCAGAGACACCCCCCTTTCCGCTTCACCCAACCGCCACGGAGACCCTCGTGTCTCCATCCAGGCACCCCAAGGCTCCTCCTGCGCGCAACACACACCCCCACCCCCAGGCTCCCCCTGATCCGGGACCCCCCCAAAGCACCCCCAAATCCTACCCACTCCCACCCAAGAGCACCCTCGTGTCCCACTGAGCCCCCCCCGAGCACCCAACATCCACCCGAGGGTCCCCCCACCCCCTCTTCCCCCACCCAATACACCTCTATAGCCACGCTAGGACCCCCCACAACCCCACCCAGGGTGTCCCCAAGCAACCTAGAGCACCCCAAAGCCCCCCAGGAGCACCCTCGTGTCCCACCAAGCCCCCCAGAGCCCCTTTACCCCTCACCGAGTCCCCCCAGAGCACCCTCGAGCCCCCCAGATCCCCCTTTACCCCTCACCGAGCCCCCCCAGAGCCCCCTCGAGCCCCCCAGATCCCCCTTTACCCCTCACCGAGCCCCCCCAGAGCCCCCTCGAGCCCCCCAGATCCCCCTTTACCCCTCACCGAGCCCCCCCAGAGCCCCCTTTACGCCTCACCGAGCCCCCCCAGAGCCCCTTTACACCGAGCCGAGCCCCCCCAGAGCCCCCTCAAGCCCCCCAGATCCCCCTTTATCCCTCACTGAGCCCCCCCAGAGCACCCTCGAGCCCCCCAGATCCCCCTTTACCCCTCACCGAGCCCCCCCAGAGCCCCTTTACACCGAGCCGAGCCCCCCAGAGCCCCTTTACCCCTCACCAAGCCCCCCCAGAGCCCCCTCAAGCCCCCCAGATCCCCCTTTATCCCTCACCGAGCCCCCCAGAGCACCCTCGAGCCCCCCAGATCCCCCTTTACCCCTCACCGAGCCCCCCCAGAGCCCCCTCGAGCCCCCCAGATCCCCCTTTACCCCTCACCGAGCCCCCCCCGAGCACCCTCGAGCCCCCCCGAGCCCCCCAGATCCCCCTTTATCCCCCCCAAGCCCCCTTGAGCCCCCCAGATCCCTTTACCCCTCACCAAGCCCCCCCCCAGACCCCCCTTTACTCCTCACCGAGCCACCCCAGAGCCCCCTCAAGCCCCCCAGATCCCCCTTTACCCCTCACCGAGCCACCCCAGAGCCCCCTCAAGCCCCCCAGATCCCCCTTTACCCCTCACCAAGCCCTCCCAGAGCCGCCATCACCCCTCCTCGTGCCCCCGACTCCCCCTAAAGTCCTCCCTGCCCCACGGGCGCCCCCCACCTTGGTGTCCCCGGGCGAGATGTGCTTGTAGGGCCCGCTGTCCTCGTCGTCGGGGTGGGTGCTGTGGGTGCGGATGCAGTTGATGTGCCCGGGGATGATGAGGGAGAAGATCTGCTTCCCCGTCCAGAGCGGCCGAGGCTTGAGGATGGCGGGTTGCGGCACCTTCCCGTCCCACGTCGAGAGGAACATCAGCAGGTTCATCACCTCCCCCTGCAGGGGGGAGCACCCGGTCAGAACGGCAAACCCACCCCCCAAAAACGGCCACGGCGCATGGGGGGAACCCCTGAAACATCAAGGCAGCCTCCTCCGGGCTCGACGGCGGCACCAGAACCAGCGTAAAGCACCCCAAAAAGCTTCCTGCTGAGCGAGGAGGACCCACGAGGGCCACAAATTCTCCCCAAAACAACCCAAAAATGCCCCAAAACACCCCAAAAAGCTTCCTGCTGAGCGAGGAGGACCCACGAGGGCCACGAATTCTCCTCAAAACAACCCAAAAATGCCCCAAAACACCCCAAAAACCTCCCTGCCAACCAACAGGGACCCATAAAGACCCAAAAGTGCCACAAAACAACCCCAAAATGCTCTAAAACACCCTAAAAAGCTTCCTGCTGAGCAAGGAGGACCCACGAGGGCCACGAAGTCTCCCCAAAACAACCCAAAAATGCCCCAAAACACCCCAAAAACCTCCCTGCCAACTAACAAGGACCCATAAAGACCCCAAATGTGCCCCAAAACAACTCCAAAAATGCCCCAAAACACCCCAAAAACCTGCTTGCTGAGCGAGGAGGACCCACGAGGGCCACGAATTCTCCCCAAAACAACCCAAAAATGCCCCAAAACACCCCAAAAACCTCCCTCAAAGACCCCAAAAGGGCCACAAAACAACCCCAAAATGCTCTAAAACACACTAAAAAGCTTCCTGCTGAGCAAGGAGGACCCACGAGGGCCACGAATTCTCCCCAAAACAACCCAAAAATGCTCTAAAACACCCCAAAAACCTCCCTGCCAACCAACAGGGACCCATAAAGACCCCAAATGTGCCCCAAAACAACTCCAAAAATGTCCCAAAACACCCTAAAAAGCTTCCTGCTGAGCAAGGAGGACCCACGAGGGCCACGAAGTCTCCCCAAAACAACCCAAAAATGCTCTAAAACACCCTAAAAACCTGTTTGCTGAACGAGGAGGACCCACGAGGGCCACGTATTCCCCCCAACCCGACCCAAAAATGCTCTAAAACACCCCAAAAACCTTCCTACTCGTCAACACGACCATACAAGGACCTCAAACGTGCCCCAACCCAACCCAAAAATACCCCAAAAACCTCCCTGCTGAGTGAGGAGGAGCCACGAGGGCCACAAATTCTCCCCAAAACAACCCAAAAATGCTCTGAAACACCCCAAAAACCTTTCTACTCGTCAACACGACCACATAAGGGCCCCAAATGTGCCCCGACCTGACCCAAAAATGTCCCAAAACACCCCAAAAACCTCTCAGACAATCAAGGGGGACCCAGGACACCCCAAATCCCCTAACCGCTGCCCAAAGAGCCCCCCAAAACCTGCCCCAAACCTTGCTGCAGCCCCAAAATACCCCCAAAGCGCCCCAAACCCCCTCCGCACCCCCGGGACCCCCTTCCAGCCCCCCCAAACACCCTCCGCACCCCCAGGGACCCCCTTCCAGCCCCCCCAAACACCCTCCGCACCCCCAGGGACCCCCTTCCAGCCCCCCCAAACACCCTCCGCACCCCCAGGGACCCCCTTCCAGCCCCCCCAAACACCCTCCGCACCCCCAGGGACCCCCTTCCAGCCCCCCCAAACACCCTCCGCACCCCCAGAGACCCCCTTCCAGCCCCCCCAAACACCCTCCGCACCCCCAGAGACCCCCTTCCAGCCCCCCCAAACACCCTCCACACCCCCAGGGACCCCGTTCCAACCCCCCCAAACACCCTCTGCACCCCAGGGACCCCCTTCCAGCCCCCCCAAACCCCCTCCGCACCCCCGGGGACCCCCTTCCAGGCCCCCCAAACACACTCCGCACCCCCGGGGACCCCCTTCCAGGCCCCCCAAACACCCTCCGCACCCCAGGGACCCCCTTCCAGCCCCCTCTGCACCCCTGGGGCCCCCTTCCAGCCCCCCCAAACTCCCTCCGCACCCCCAGGGACCCCCTTCCAGCCCCCCCCAAACCCCCAGGACGCCCCATCAGCTCCCCCAAACCCCCTCCGCACCCCAAAGACACCCTTCCATCCCCCCATAACCCACCCTTACAGGCAAAATCCACTCTCAAAACCGCCCCAAAACCCCCTAGAATTGGGGGGGGGGGGGGGGGGGGAACCACCCGAGGCTAAAAACAGCAGATTTTGCCCCAAAACTGACACGCTCGAGGAAGACGTCGCGCTTGGTGAACTTGCGGACGGCCGTGAGGGTGTCCTGGACGATGCCCATGACCGGGCGGTTGGACTGGGGGGTGACGATCATGCGGGGCACCATGGCCAACTCCTGGATCTCGGCGCGGGTCTCCAGCGACTGCGGCAGGTGCAGGTTCATCTCGTCGCCGTCGAAATCGGCGTTGTATGGGGTGGTGACGCTGTAGGGACAGGCGGCGGGGGGGTGTAGGCGAGGGGTGACACCCGCACACCCACCCTGCCCGAGCCACACGGCGCCGCGGAGGCGGCTCGGGGCTGGGGAGGGGAGAGGTGGGGTGGGTTGGGGTCACTGGGTGGGTTCTGGGGCACCGAGGACCTGCCGTGGGGTGGGTCGGGGGTCACTGGGCGGGTTCTGGGGCACCGGGGACCTGCCGTGGGGCGGGTCGGGGGTCACTGGGGGCGTTATGGGGGACCGGGGACCTGCCGTGGGGTGGGTCGGGGGTCACTGAGGGGGGTTGTGGGGCACTGGGGACCTACCGTGGGGTGGGTCAGGGGTCACTGGGCGGGTTCTGGGCCACCGAGGACCTGCCGTGGGGTGGGTCGGGGGTCACTGGGGGGGGTTGTGGGGCACCGGGGACCTGCCGTGGGGCGGGTCAGGGGTCACTGGGTGGGTTCTGGGCCACCGAGGACCTGCCGTGGGGTGGGTCGGGGGTCACTGGGGGCATTATGGGGGACCAGGGACCTGCCGTGGGGCAGGTCGGGGGTCACTGGGGGTGTTATGGGGGACCGGGGACCTGCCGTGGGGTGGGTCGGGGGTCACTGAGGGGGGTTGTGCGGCACTGGGGACCTGCCGTGGGGTGGATCGGGGGTCACTGGGCGGGTTCTGGGGCACCGGGGACCTGCCGTGGGGCGGGTCGGGGGTCACTGGGGGCGTTATGGGGGACCGGGGACCTGCCGTGGGGTGGGTCGGGGGTCACTGAGGGGGGTTGTGGGGCACTGGGGACCTACCGTGGGGTGGGTCAGGGGTCACTGGGTGGGTTCTGGGCCACCGAGGACCTGCCGTGGGCTGGGTCAGGGGTCACTGGGGGCATTATGGGGGACCAGGGACCTGCCGTGGGGCAGGTCGGGGGTCACTGGGGGCGTTATGGGGGACCAGGGACCTGCCGTGGGGCAGGTCGGGGGTCATTGAGGGGGGTTGTGGGGCACTGGGGACCTGCCGTGGGGCAGGTCGGGGGTCACTGGGCGGGTTCTGGGGCACCGGGGACCTGCCGTGGGGCGGGTCGGGGGTCACTGGGGGCGTTATGGGGGACAGGGGACCTGCCGTGGGGTGGGTCGGGGTCACTGAGGGGGGTTGTGGGGCACTGGGGACCTGCCGTGGGGTGGGTCAGGGGTCACTGGGCGGGTTCTGGGGCACCGGGGACCTGCCGTGGGGCGGGTCAGGGGTCACTGGGTGGGTTCTGGGCCACCGAGGACCTGCCGTGGGGTGGGTCGGGGGTCACTGGGGGCATTATGGGGGACCAGGGACCTGCCGTGGGGCAGGTCGGGGGTCACTGGGGGTGTTATGGGGGACCGGGGACCTGCCGTGGGGTGGGTCGGGGGTCACTGAGGGGGGTTGTGCGGCACTGGGGACCTGCCGTGGGGTGGATCGGGGGTCACTGGGCGGGTTCTGGGGCACCGGGGACCTGCCGTGGGGCGGGTCGGGGGTCACTGGGGGCGTTATGGGGGACCGGGGACCTGCCGTGGGGTGGGTCGGGGGTCACTGAGGGGGGTTGTGGGGCACTGGGGACCTACCGTGGGGTGGGTCAGGGGTCACTGGGCGGGTTCTGGGGCACCGGGGACCTGCCGTGGGGCGGGTCAGGGGTCACTGGGTGGGTTCTGGGCCACCGAGGACCTGCCGTGGGCTGGGTCGGGGGTCACTGGGGGCATTATGGGGGACCAGGGACCTGCCGTGGGGCAGGTCGGGGGTCACTGGGGGCGTTATGGGGGACCAGGGACCTGCCGTGGGGCAGGTCGGGGGTCATTGAGGGGGGTTGTGGGGCACTGGGGACCTGCCGTGGGGCAGGTCGGGGGTCACTGGGCGGGTTCTGGGGCACCGGGGACCTGCCGTGGGGCGGGTCGGGGGTCACTGGGGGCGTTATGGGGGACAGGGGACCTGCCGTGGGGTGGGTCGGGGTCACTGAGGGGGGTTGTGGGGCACTGGGGACCTGCCGTGGGGTGGGTCAGGGGTCACTGGGCGGGTTCTGGGGCACCGGGGACCTGCCGTGGGGCGGGTCAGGGGTCACTGGGTGGGTTCTGGGCCACCGAGGACCTGCCGTGGGGTGGGTCGGGGGTCACTGGGGGCATTATGGGGGACCAGGGACCTGCTGTGGGGCAGGTCGGGGGTCACTGGGGGCGTTATGGGGGACCAGGGACCTGCCGTGGGGTGGGTCAGGGGTCACTGGGGGCATTATGGGGGACCAGGGACCTGCCGTGGGGCAGGTCGGGGGTCACTGGGCGGGTTCTGGGGCACCGGGGACCTGCCGTGGGGCGGGTCAGGGGTCACTGGGGGCGTTATGGGGGACCGGGGACCTGCCGTGGGGTGGGTCGGGGGTCTCTGAGGGGGGTTGTGGGGCACTGGGGACCTGCTGTGGGGTGGGTCAGGGGTCACTGGGCAGGTTCTGGGGCACCGGGGACCTGCTGTGGGGGGGGTCGGGGGTCACTGGGTGGGTTCTGGGGCAGGTTGGGGGTCGTTGGGTGGGTTCAGGGCCACCGGGGACCTGCCGCGGGGCAGGTTGGGAGTCATTGGGTGGGTTATGGGGCACCGGGGACCTGCCGTGGGGTGGGCTGGGGGTCACTGGGTGGGTTATGGGGCACCAGGACGCGCACGCCCTGGCCCAGCACAGAGATCTGGTGCAGCGGGCGCCGTTCTGGGGGTGCTGGGAGAACTTTGGTTGCGTTCAGGGCCTTTTTGGGGCACCGAGAGGCATTTTGGGGGCATCAGGGGGCGATTTGGGGGTATCGGGGCCCATTTTGGGGTGCTGGGGGCCATTTTGGGTGGATTGAGGGCCATTTTGGGGTGCTGGGAGTGGCTTTGGGGTGCTGGGGGCCATTTTGGGGGGATTGAGGGCCATTTTGGGGTGCTGGGGCCATTTTGGGGGGATTGAGGGCCATTTCGGGGTGCTGGGAGTGGTTTTGGGGTGCTGGGGGCCATTTTGGGGGGATTGAGGGCCATTTTGGGGTGCTGGGAGTGGTTTTGGGGTGCTGGTTTTGGGTGCAGTTTGGGGGCCATTTTGGAGGCGCAGGAGCCATTTTGGAGGCACGGGGGGGCAGGTTTTGGGGTGCTGGGAGTGGTTTTGGGGTGCTGGGACCATTTCGGTGTCATCAGGGCCTACCTTGGGGGCAGTTTTGGGGCCATTTTGGGGCACAGAGAACCACTGTGGAGGCACCGGGGGCCATTTTGCATGCGCTGGGGGCCATCATGGAGGCACCGGGTGGGGGCAGTTTTTTGGGTGCTGGGACCATTTCAGCGTCATCAGGACCCATTTTGGGGTGCTGGCAGTGGTTTTGGGGTTGTCAGGAGCCATTTTGGGGGCAGTTTTGGGGCCTTTTTGGGGTACAAAGAGGCATTTTGGGGCGCCAGGGGCCATTTTAGGGTGCAGAAGCCATCACGGAGGCACTCGGGGGGGGGGCAGTTTTTGGGGTGCCGGGAGCGGTTTTAGGGGTGCTGGGACCATTTTGGTGTCATCAGGACCCATTTTCGGGTGCTGGCAGCAGTTCTGGGGTCATATGGGGCCATTTTGGGGGCGGTTTTGGGGTCCTTTTGGGGTACAAAGAGGCATTTTGTAGGCACCGGGAGCCATTTTGGATGCGCCGGGGGCCATTTTGTGGTGCTGGGAGCCATCGTGGAGGCACCCGGGCGGGTGCAGTTTTTGGGGTGCCGGGACCATTTCGGTGTCATCAGGGCCCATTTTGGGGTGCTGGCAGCAGTTCTGGGGTTGTCAGGCGCCATTTTGGGGGTGGTTTGTGGGCAGTTTTGCGGTACAGAGAGGCATTTTGTAGGCACCGGGGGGCATTTTGTAGGTGGTTGGGGGTAGTTTTGGGGGTGCTGGGAGCGGTTTTGGGGGTGCTGGGACAATTTCTGTGTCATCAGGACCCATTTTCGGGTGCTGGGAGTGGTTTTGGGGCACAGAGAACCACTTTGGAGGCACCGGGGGCCATTTTGGATGCGCTGGTGGCCATTTTGTGGTGCTGGGAGCCATCGTGGAGGCACCCGGGCGGGTGCAGTTTTTGGGGTGCCGGGAGCGGTTTTGGGGGTGCTGGGACCATTTCGGTGTCATCAGGGCCCATTTTGGGGTGCTGGCAGCAGTTCTGGGGTCGTCAGGGGCCATTTGGGGGTGGTTTGTGGGCAGTTTTGCGGTACAGAGAGGCATTTTGTAGGCACCGGGGGCCATTTTGTAGGTGGTTGGGGGTAGTTTTGGGGGTGCTGGGAGCGGTTTTGGGGGTGCTGGGACAATTTCTGTGTCATCAGGACCCATTTTCGGGTGCTGGGAGTGGTTTTGGGGTTGTCAGGGGCCATTTTGGGGGCAGTTTTGGGGCACAGAGAACCACTTTGGAGGCACCGGGGGCCATTTTGGATGCGCCGGGGGCCATTTTGTGGTGCTGGGAGCCATCGTGGAGGCACCCGGGCGGGTGCAGTTTTTGGGGTGCCGGGAGCGGTTTTGGGGGTGCTGGGACCATTTCGGTGTCATCAGGGCCCATTTTGGGGTGCTGGCAGCAGTTCTGGGGTCGTCAGGGGCCATTTTGGGGGTGGTTTGTGGGCAGTTTTGCGGTACAGAGAGGCATTTTGTAGGCACCGGGGGCCATTTTGTAGGTGGTTGGGGGTAGTTTTGGGGGTGCTGGGAGCGGTTTTGGGGGTGCTGGGACAATTTCTGTGTCATCAGGACCCATTTTCGGGTGCTGGGAGTGGTTTTGGGGTTGTCAGGGGCCATTTTGGGGGCAGTTTTGGGGCACAGAGAACCACTTTGGAGGCACCGGGGGCCATTTTGGATGCGCTGGGGGCCATTTTGTGGTGCTGGGAGCCATCGTGGAGGCACCCGGGCGGGTGCAGTTTTTGGGGTGCCGGGAGCGGTTTTGGGGGTGCTGGGACCATTTCGGTGTCATCAGGGCCCATTTTGGGGTGCTGGCAGCAGTTCTGGGGTCGTCAGGGGCCATTTTGGGGGCAATTTTGGAGCCATTTTGGGGCAGTTTTGGGGCCGTTTTGTAGGCGCCGGCGGCCATTTTGGATGCGTGGGGGCCATTGTGGAGGCACGCGGGGCGGCAGTTTTTGGGGTGCTGGGAGCAGTTTTGGGGTACCTGAGGTTGAGACGGAAGGTGGACCAGGGCAGGATGCGCACGCGGTGGCCCATCATGGACATCTTGTGCAGCGTGGGCTGGCGGTTGAAGATGACGATGTCCCCGTCACACATGTGTCGCTCCACCTGCCGACGCAGCCGGGGGTCAGGTAGGACCTCACCCTGCACCCCAAAACTGGGGAGGACACCCCAAAACCGCAGCACACCCCAAAAATCACTTCACCCCAAATAAACATCATCTTCAGAGACTCTAAAACTCAGCATTTCCCCCTAAACACCCCCCCCCCCAGCTCTTTAGGACCCCCCCAAAAAGCTGAAGCTCTTTGTGAACCCCCAAAACGAAGGGGTGAACCCCCAAAACTTCAGGGTTCTTCAGAGACCCCCAAAAGCAGGGACTCAGCCCTAAAGCCCCATGTTCTTCAGAGAGCCTAAAAGCCACTGTTTGGCCCCAAATACCCCCAGCATTTTGTGAACCCCAAAATTGGGCACTGGACCCCAAAATCCAGAGCTCCTTGTGAACACCAAAACCAGGCTCTGACCCCCAAAACTCAAGACTCTTCAGACACTCTAAAACTTGGTTTTATTCCCCAAACCTCCCAACTCTTGGTGAACCCCAAAACCAGGGACTGAACCCCAAAACCTGGAGCTCTTCATGAACCCCAAAACTAAACACTGAACCCCCAAACCCAGGACTCTTCAGAAACTCTAAAACCTGATTTTATTCCCCAAATAACCCCAGGTCTTTATGAACCCCAAAACCAGACTCCAAACCCCAAAACCCAGCGCACCTTGTGAACCCCCAAACCCAGAGCTCTTCACGAACCCCAAAACTCGAGACTCTAAAACTTCATTTTATTCCCCAAATAACGCAAGGTCTTGGTGAACCCCCAAACCAGGCACTGAACCCCAAAAACCCAAGACTCTTCAGACACTCCAAAACTCTCGTTTTATTCCCCCAATAACCGCACGTCTTGGTGAACCCCAAAACCAGGCTCCGACCCCCAAAACCCAGCACATCTTGTGAACCCCAAAGCTGGGCACTGAACCCCAAAACCCAGAGCTCCTTGTGAACCCCAAAACCAGTCACTGAACCCCAAAACCCAGAGCTCTTCATGAAACCCAAAACCCAAAGCTCTTTGTAAACCCCCAAACCCGTCACTGAACCCCAAAACCCAGAGCTCCTTGTGAACCCCAAAACTGAGCACTGAACCCCAAAACCCAGAGCTCTTCATGAAACCCAAAACCCAGAGCTCTTCATGAAACCCAAAACCAGACTCTGACCCCCAAAACCCAGAGCTCCTTGGGAACCCCAAAACTGAGCACTGAACCCCAAAACCCAGAGCTCCTTGTGAACCCCAAAACTGAGCACTGAACCCCAAAACCCAGAGCTCTTCATGAAACCCAAAACCAGGCTCTAACCCCCAAAACCGGTCACTGAACCCCAAAACCCAGAGCTCCTTGTGAACCCAAAACCGGCCACTGACCCCCCCCAGCTCAGACACCCCAAAACCAGCATGTGAACCCCA